>NC_138294.1:95166606-95231606 GCF_965601325.2 Salmo salar | reverse complement strand
AGTAACTGGGTCATAGTAACTGGGTCATAGTCAGGACTGGGTCATAGTAACTGGGTAATAGTAACTGGGTCATAGTCAGGACTGGGTCATAGTCAGGACTGGGTCATAGTCAGGACTGGGTGATAGTAACTGGGTCATAGTCAGGACTGGGTCATAGTCAGGACTGGGTCATAGTAGCTGGGTCATAGTCAGGACTGGGTCATAGTAACTGGGTCATAGTCAGGACTGGGTCATAGTAACTGGGTCACAGTCAGGACTGGGTCATAGTAACTGGGTCATAGTCAGGACTGGGTCATAGTAACTGGGTCACAGTCAGGACTGGGTCATAGTAACTGGGTCATAGTCAGGACTGGGTCATAGTAACTGGGTCACAGTCAGGACTGGGTCATAGTAACTGGGTCATAGTCAGGACTGGGTCATAGTAACTGGGTCACAGTCAGGACTGGGTCATAGTAACTGGGTCATAGTCAGGACTGGGTCATAGTAACTGGGTCACAGTCAGGACTGGGTCATAGTAACTGGGTCACAGTCAGGACTGGGTCATAGTAACTGGGTCACAGTCAGGACTGGGTCAGTGTAGCTTACAGCTCCAACAGGTCAACAGTTAGAGCCACATCCATTGGAGGAAAACAGAAAGTGCTGCATTTGTCACCACAGCATTTGTGGATATCTGGGTTTACTGAGATACCCTCAGTGCAATATGTCTGTCTGTCTGTCTGTCTGTCTGTCTGTCTGTCTGTCTGTCTGTCTGTCTGTCTGTCTGTCTGTCTGTCTGTCTGTCTGTCTGTCTGTCTGTCTGTCTGTCTGTCTGTCTGTCTGTCTGTCTGGCTGCGTCTGTCTGTCTGTCGTCGGCTGGCTGTGTGTGTGTGTGTGTGTGTGTGTGTGTGTGTGTCTGTGCGTGTGTGCATGTGGGTTTGTGCGTGTGTGTGTGTGTGTGTGCCTGCGTCAGTGTGTGTGATTGAATACAGGTGACTCATCTCTCTGCAGATGGGCATTTCAAGCCCACACTTCACAGCAATCTTTCTTAGTCTCTCTCGTTCATTCGTACATTTGTAAATCTATCTTTGTCTCTCTTGTTCATTCGTTCGTTTGTAAATCTCTTTGTGACTCGTTAATTCGTTAATATGTAAATCTCTCTCTCTGTCTCTCGTTCATTCGGTCATTTGCAATCTATATCTGTCTCCCGCGTTCATTCATTCATTTGTAATCTTTCTCTGTCACTCTCTTTCATTCGTTCATTTGTAAATATCTCTGTGACTCTCGTTCATTCATTCATTTCTAAATCTCTTTGTCTCTCTCATTCATATGTTTATTGTAAATCTCTCTATCTCTCGTGAATTAATTAATTAGTAAATCTCTCTGTGTCTCATTTCATTTGTAAATCACTCTGTCTCTCGTTCATTCGTTCATTTGCAATGTCTCTCTGTCTCTCGTTCATTCGTTCATTTGTAATCGTTTTCTTTCTCTCTCGTTCATTCGTTCATTTGTAGATGAGAGAGAGAGACACACTCCCTGCCTTCACATTCATTACACATGCTGTCCATCTCCTCCCCTGACCAATCAGAGTGGTTACAGCTGCTGTCCATCTCCTCCCCTGACCAATCAGAGTGGTTACAGCTGCTGTCCATCTCCTCCCCTGACCAATCAGAGTGGTTACAGCTGCTGTCCATCTCCTCCCCTGACCAATCAGAGTGGTTACAGCTGCTGTCCATCTCCTCCCCTGACCAATCAGAGTGGTTACAGCTGCTGTCCATCTCCTCGTGATGCTAATAAATGTTTATGAATGTACATGAAGCTGCATTTCAGAAAAATACATGTTTATGAATGTACATAGAACTGCATTTCACAATAATACATGTTAATGAATGTACATAGAACTGCATTTCACAATAATACATGTTTATGAATGTACATAGAACTGCATTTCACAATAATAAATGTTTATGAATGTACATAGAACTGCATTTCACAATAATAAATGTTTTGTAGTGAAAGACGATGTGATGATGTTGTTGGTGTCTCTGTGATGGGTAATATATATAACATTTTTGTTGATGTTGACACAGGTCTGTGAAAATAAAATGGCATGTGATATCTGAAGTATTTCTGAATCAGTTGCTGAATTAACGACATCACATCATTCATGTTCAATCACCTTCACACACGCATGCAGGCACACACACACACACACACACACACACACACACACACACACACACACACACACACACACACACACACACACACACACACCCACATCAGCAATATCTCAGTAATATCTCAGTGCTATCAACAGCCAGTTGAATCCTGTGGCGCGTTATTCAAATACCTTAGAAATGCTATTACTTCAATTTCTCAAACATATGACTATTTTACACCATTTTAAAGACAAGACTCTCGTTAATCTAACCACACTGTCCGATTTCAAAAAGGCTTTACAACGAAAGCAAAACATTAGATTATGTCAGCAGAGTACCCAGCCAGAAATAATCAGACACCCATTTTTCAAGCTAGCATATAACGTCACAAAAACCAAAACCACAGCTAAATGCAGCACTAACCTTTGATGATCTTCATCAGATGACAATCCTAGGACATTATGTTATACAATACATGCATGTTTTGTTCAATCAAGATCATATTTATATCAAAAAACAGCTTTTTACATTAGCATGTGACTAGCATTCCCACCGAACACTTCCGGTGAATTTACTAAATTACTCACGATAAACGTTCACAAAAAACATAACAATTATTTTAAGAATTATAGATACAGAACTCCTTTATGCAATCGCTATGTCCGATTTTAAAATAGCTTTTCGGTGAAAGCACATTTTGCAATATTGTGAGTAGATAGCCCGGCCATCACAGGCTAGCTATTTTGACACCCACCAAATTTGGTACTCACCAAACTCAGATTTACTATAAGAAAAATTGGATTACCTTTGCTGTTCTTTTTCAGAATGCACTCCCAGGACTTCTACTTCAATAACAAATGTTGGTTTGGTTCCAAATAATCCATAGTTATATCCAAATAGCGGCGTTTTGTTCGTGCGTTCAAGACACTATCCGAAGGGTAAAGAAGGGTGACGCGCCAGACGCGTTTCGTGACAAAAGATTTCAAAATATTCCATTATCGTACTTCGAAGCATGTCAAACGCTGTTTAAAATCTATTTTTATGCGATTTTTCTCGTAAAAAAGCGATAATATTCCGACCGGGAAACCCTGTTTTCGTTCAAAGACTGAAAATGTAAACAGCACGCGCGCCCCAGTCTCATTGTTCTCAGATCGACCACTTACCAAATGCGCTACTGTTTTTCAGCCATGGCCTGCAAAGTCATCATTCAACGTTCTGGCGTCTTCTGAGAGCCTATGGGAGCGTTAGAAAATGTCACGTTATGCCAGAGATCCCCTGTTTTGGATAGAGATGATCAAGAAGGCCAGGAAATGGTCAGAGAGGGCGCTTCCTGTTTGGAATCTTCTCAGGTTTTGGCCTGCCAAATGAGTTCTGTTATACTCACAGACACCATTCAAACAGTTTTACAAACTTTAGGGTGTTTTCTATCCAAATCAAACAATTATATGCATATTCTAGTTACTGGGCAGGAGTAGTAACCAGATTAAATCGGGTACATGTTTTATCCGGCCGTGCAAATACTGCCCCCTATCCCCAACAGGTTAAGGTAATGATGGACTGTTGTTTCTCTTTACTTATCTGAGCTGTACTTGCCATAGTTTGTACTTGGTTTTTTACCGAATAGGTCTATCTTCTGTATACCACCCCCACCTTGTCACATTTTAACTGATTGGCTCAAAACATTAAGAAGGAAAGAAATTCAACAAATTAACTTTTAACAAGGCACACCTGTTAATTGAAATACATTCCAGGTGATTACCTCATGAAGCTGGTTGAGAGAGTGCCAATAGTGTGCAAAGCTGTCATCAAGGGTGGCCACTGAAAAATCTCAAATCTCATATATATTTTGATTTGTTTAACACTTTTTTGCTTACTACATGATTCCATACGTGTTATTTCATAGTTTTGATGTCTTCACTATTATTCTACAATGCAGAAAATAGTAAAAAATAAATGAAAAACCCTAGAATGAGTAGGTGTGTCCAAACTTTTGACTGGTACTGTATGTATATACAGTTGAAGTCAGAAGTTTACATACACTTAGGTGTTTACATATACTTAAAACTCGTTTTTCAACCACTCCACAAATTTCTTGTTAACAAACTATAGTTTTGGCAAGTCAGTTAGGACATCTACTTTGTGCATGACACAAGTCTTTTTACCAACAATTGTTTACGGACAGATTATAAACACTAATAATTCACTGTATCACAATTCCAGTCAGAAGTTCACATACACTAAGTTGACTGTGCCTTTAAACAGCTGGAAAAATTCCTGAAAATGATGTCAAGGCTTTAGAAGCTTCTGATAGGCTAATTGACATCAATTGAGTCAATTGGAGGTGTACCTGTGGATGTATTTCAAGGCCTACTTTCAAACTCAGTGCCTCTTTGCTTGACATCATGGGAAAATCAAAAGAAATCAGCCTTGACCTCAGAAAATAATTGTAGACCTCCACAAGTCTGGTTCATCCTTGGGAGCAATTTCCAAACGCCTGAAGGTACCACGTTCATCTGTACAAACAATAATACGCAAGTATAAACACCATGGGACCACGCAGCCGTCATACCGCTCAGGAAGGAGATGCATTCTGTTTCCTAGAGATGAATGTACTTTGGTGCAAAAAGTGCAACTCAATCCCAGAACAACAGCAAAGGACCTTGTGAAGACGCTGGAGGAAACAGGTACAAAAGTATTTACATCCACAGTAAAACGAGTCCTATGTCAACATAACCTGGAAGGCCGCTCAGCAAGGAAGAAGCCACTGCTCCAAAACCGCCATTAAAAAAAGCCAGACTACGGTTTGCAACTGCACATGGGGACAAAGATCGTACTTTTTGGAGAAATGTCCTCTGGTCTGATGAAACAAAAATAGAACTGTTTGGCCATAATGACCATCGTTATGTTTGGAGGAAAAAAGAGGATGCTTGCAAGCCGAAGAACACCATCCCAACCGTGAAGCACGGGGGTGGCAGCATCCTGTTGTGGGGGTGCTTTGCTGCAGGAGGGGCTGTTGCACTTCACAAAATAGATGGCATCATGAGGAAGGAAAATTACGTGGATATATTGAAGCAACAACTCAAGACATCAGTCAGGAAGTTAAAGCTTGGTCGCAAATGGGTCTTCCAAATGGAGAATGACCCCAAGCATACTTCCAAAGTTGTTGCAAAATGGCTTAAGGACAACAAAGTCAAGGTATTGGAGTGGCCATCACAAAGCCCTGAACTCAATCCTATTGAAAATTTGTGGGCAGAACTGAAAAAGCATGCGAGCAAGGAGGCCTACAAACCTGACTCAGATACACCAACTCTGTCAGGAGGAATGTGCCAAAATTCACCCAACTTATTGTGGGTAGCTTGTGGAAGGCTACCCGAAACGTTTGACCCAAGTTAAACAATTTATGGCAATGCTACCAAATACTAATTGAGTGTATGTAAACGTCTGACCCACTGGGAATGTGATGAAAGGAATAAAAGCTGAAATAAATAATTCTTTCTACTATTATTCTGACAATTCACATTCTTAAAATAAAGTGGTGATCCTAACTGACCTAAGACAGAGAAATGTTACTAGGATTAAATGTCAGGAATTGTGAAAAACTGAGTTTAAATGTATTTGGCTTAGGTGTATGTAAACTTCTGAGAGAGAGAGAGAGACGAAGAGAGTGACGGAGCGAGAGAGAGAGAAACGGGTGGGGTTAACTGAAATGTTTAAAAGCGTCCCTGCCTTGAGGCGTCTCAGAGGGGCGTGACTGTCTTGTTACAAACAAGTTTTTCTGCGCTATGATAATGACTTCTCTCTCAGTCGGGTGGTGTCTAGCTGTGCTATGATATTGACTCTCAGTCGGGTCGTGTCTAGCTGTGCTATGATAATGACTTCCCTCCCAGTCAGGTGGTGTGTAGCTGTGCTATGATAATGACTTACCTCCCAGTCAGGTGGTGTCTAGCTGTGCTATGATAATGACTTCCCTCCCAGTCGGGTGGTGTGTCTATGATAATGACTTCCCTCTCAGTCAGGTGGTGTCTAGCTGTGCTATGATAAGGACTTCCCTCCCAGTCAGGTGGTGTCTAGCTGTCTATGATAATGACTTCACTCTCAGTCAGGTGGTGTCTAGATGTCTATGATAATGACTTCCCTCTCAGTCGGGTGGTGTCTAGCTGTGCTATGATAATGACTTCCCTCTCAGTCAGGTGGTGTCTAGCTGTCTATGATAATGACTTCCCTCTCAGTCGGGTGGTGTCTAGCTGTGCTATGATAATGACTTCCCTCTCAGTCAGGTGGTGTCTAGCTGTGCTATGATAATGACTTCCCTCCCAGTCAGGTGGTGTTTAGCTGTGCTATGATAATGACTTCCCTCCCAGTCAGGTGGTGTCTAGCTGTGCTATGATAATGACTTCCCTCCCAGTCGGGTGGTGTCTAGCTGTGCTATGATAATGACTTCACTCTCAGTCAGGTGGTGTCTAGCTGTCTATGATAATGACTTCCCTCTCAGTCGGGTGGTGTGTCTATGATAATGACTTCCTTCCCAGTCAGGTGGTGTGTAGCTGTGCTATGATAATGACTTCACTCCCAGTCAGGTGGTGTCTAGCTGTGCTATGATAATGACTTCCCTCTCAGTCAGGTGGTGTCTAGCTGTGCTATGATAATGACTTCACTCTCAGTCGGGTGGTGTCTAGCTGTGCTATGATAATGACTTCCCTCCCAGTCAGGTGGTGTCTAGCTGTGCTATGATAATGACTTCCCTCCCAGTCAGGTGGTGTCTAGCTGTGCTATGATAATGACTTCCCTCCCAGTCGGGTGGTGTGTAGCTGTGCTATGATAATGACTTCACTCTCAGTCAGGTGGTGTCTAGCTGTGCTATGATAATGACTTCACTCCCAGTCGGGTGGTGTGTCTATGATAATGACTTCCCTCTCAGTCAGGTGGTGTCTAGCTGTGCTATGATAATGACTTCACTCCCAGTCGGGTGGTGTGTCTATGATAATGACTTCCCTCTCAGTCGGGTCGTGTCCAGTCGCGCCCCGCTCTGATAATCGATAACAGTTTTCTACAAGGATTTTTGGAGGACTCATCACACATTCCGTTTGTTTGCTGTGCACAGCATATCTGTGAGTGTGTGTGTCTAGTAGATAGGCCTGCAAGTCCCAGCCAATTACGTGAACAGGTCTCCACATGATGGCCAGCCCAGCTATAATGGGGGGGGGGAACACAGCACAGCTTCAGTCATAAAATGGTACATTTCCACTCCTGCCCTGATAGGATACTAGTTCTACTGAACAGCTTGACTTGATGCTATTGCATAGTGTCCTCTACAGTCTCCGAACATCACAGAGATATCACTGAGATAATACATTTACATTTACATTTAAGTCATTTAGCAGATGCTCTTATCCAGAGCGACTTACAAATTGGTGCATTCACCTTATAATATCCAGTGGAACAACCACTTTACAATAGTGCATCTAAATCTTTTAAGGGGGGGTTAGAAGGATTACTTTATCCTATCCCAGGTATTCCTTAAAGAGGTGGGGTTTCAGGTGTCTCCGGAAGGTGGTGATTGACTCCGCTGTCCTGGCGTCGTGAGGGAGCTTGTTCCACCATTGGGGTGCCAGAGCAGCGAACAGTTTTGACTGGGCTGAGCGGGAACTGTGCTGCCTCAGAGGTAGGGAGGCGAGCAGGCCAGAGGTGGATGAACGCAGTGCCCTTGTTTGGGTGTAGGGCCTGATCAGAGCCTGAAGGTACGGAGGTGCCGTTCCCCTCACAGCTCCGTAGGCAAGCACCATGGTCTTGTAGCGGATGCGAGCTTCGACTGGAAGCCAGTGGAGAGAGCGGAGGAGCGGGGTGACATGAGAGAACATGGGAAGGTTGAACACCAGACGGGCTGCGGCGTTCTGGATGAGTTGTAGGGGTTTAATGGCACAGGCAAGGAGCCCTGTGCGATACCGAGATACCGAGGTATCACTGAGATAACGCTGAGATATCACTGAGATAATACCGAGGTATCACTGAGATAACGCTGAGATATCACGGAGATAATACCGAGGTATTACTGAGATATCGCTGAGATATCACTGAGATAATACCGAGGTATTACTGAGATAACGCTGAGATATCACGGAGATATCACTGAGATAATACCGAGGTATTACTGAGATAATGCTGAGATATTACTGAGATAATACCGAGGTATTACTGAGATAACGCTGAGATATCACGGAGATATCACTGAGATAATACCGAGGTATTACTGAGATAACGCTGAGATATCAATGAGATAATACCGAGGTATTACTGAGATAACGCTGAGATATCACGGAGATATCACTGAGATAATACCGAGGTATTACTGAGATAACGCTGAGATATCGCTGAGATATCACTGAGATAATACTGAGGTATTACTGAGATATCACTGAGATATCACGGAGATAATACCGAGGTATTACTGAGATATCGCTGAGATATCACTGAGATATCACGGAGATAATACCGAGGTATTACTGAGATATCGCTGAGATATCACTGAGATAATACTGAGATAATCCTGAGATATCACTGAGATAATACCGAGGTATTACTGAGATATCGCTGAGATTTCGCTGAGATATCACTGAGATAATACTGATATTATTGAGATATCACTGAGATAATACCGAGGTATTACTGAGATAACGCTGAGATATCGCTGAGATAATACTGAGATAATCCTGAGATATCACTGAGATATCACTGAGATATTGCTGATATATCCCTTAGATATCACTGAGATAATACTGATATTACTGAGATATCACTGAGATAATACCGAGGTATTACTGAGATAATACTGAGATATTACTGAGATATTGCTGATATATCCCTTAGATATCACTGAGATAATACTGATATTACTGAGATAATACTGAGATTCCACTGAGATATCACTGAGATATCACTGAGATATCACTGGGATAATACTGAGATGTTACTGAGATATCACTGAGATATCACTGAGATATCACTAAGATATCACTGGGATAATACTAAGATGTTACTGAGATATCACTGAGATTTCGCTGAGATATCACTGAGATATCACTGAGATATTTCTGAGATATCTCTGAGATATCACTGAGATATCACTGGGATAATACTGAGATATCACTGAGATATTTCTGAGATATCACTGAGATATTTCTGAGATATCACTGAGATATTTCTGAGATATCACTGAGATATTGTCATAGAATTCAAACCGACAAGACAATCTAAGACAATTCCAGTTAAATATTGGAATATAGATTGATTAGATGTAGGCAATTTAATATAATTTAGCCATGGTCAAGGAAAAAAGGTATTATCAGGATAGAGAGGCCTAAACTCTACCCTTTGGACTCTGCTGAAAAAGCTCCATAATAGTGTTTGCCTTGTGACTACAGGCCAGCTGAACTTTATTTCCATAATGTAATTGTTTATTGATTTAATGTCAGGTAGTCTGGTACAACAGACTGTACGGCACAATTAAATCCCTGTGACCAACTCAAGCGGAACAGTGACATTAAAACGCTCTCTCTCGCCTCCTGTCGAGCAGAGAGAAACAGCTGATAAGATCTCCACTCTTCTGAACACTCCACAGCGAGAGGACAGGCACGAGGCCGTTCCGTAGATAGACCAATGGTCAGTCAGTTGTAATGGTGGGTGGCTCCCTCTGTCCCTGTTCATTACAGGCTATGCAGTGGGACTGTAGAAACATCACAGAACTCTAATAACGGCTAATGTAAACCCGGCTGGGGTGAATTAATGGGACTGATTGATGTTTTAGGCAAGTGAATTAACTTCTTAGGGTTAGGCCCCTTTTTCCGCCATTTCCGCCTGAACGACGTGCCCAGAGTAAACTGCCTGTTGCTCATATAATTTGTATCATTGGAAAGAAAACACTTTGAAGTTTATACAAATGTAAAAATCATGTTTTTTTTGAGAGAGAGACCGTCCTCTTAGAAAGGCAAGTAAAAGATCATATTGAAAAGCTCCCTGCTCCCTAGCTCCCTGGATGCAATTCCTATGGCTTCCACAAGGTGTCAGCAGTCTATGTTCAAGGTTTCAGGCTTGTAACTTCAAAAACGAATAAGAAATAACAGTTTTAGTACAAGGACATAGTCTTGTAAATTCGTGTTTGCGCACGCCATGAAGACAGGACGATCCTGCTAAAATCGGTTTCCTATTGAACATACTTCTTTCTGTAAGAAATATTATAGTTTGATTACATTTAAGGGTATCTGAGGAGTAAATAGAAATATATTTTGACTTGTTGAAACAAAGTTTAGGGGTAGATGGTTCGGATTCCTTTCTCTGCACGTTGAATGAGTGGATTACTCAAATCGATTGCGCCAACTAAACTGACTTTTTGGGATATAAAAAAAGATTTTATCTAACAAAACGACACTACATGTTATAGCTGGGACCCTTTGGATGACAAATCAGAGAAAGATTTTCAAAAAGTAAGTGAATATTTAATCGTTATTTGTGAATGTATGAAACCTGTACCGGTGGAAAAATATTTTGATATGGGGTGCCGTCCTCAAACAATCGCATGGCATGTTTTCGCTGTAATAGCTACTGTAAATCGGAGAGTGCAGTTAGATAAACAAGAATTTAAGCTTTCAACCGATATAAGCCACTTATATGTACATAAATGTTTAATATCCATCATTTGTATGGTTATTTATTTGAATTGTGCGCCCTCCAGTTTCACTGGAAGTTGTCCCACTAGTGGGACGCCTATGATTGGTGTTTTAACCAAGTGAATAGATGGGACTGATTGGTGTTTTAACCAAGTGAATAGATGGGACTGATTGGTGTTTTAACCAAGCGAATAGATGGGACTGATTGGTGTTTTAACCAAGTGAATAGATGGGACTGATTGGTATTTTAACCAAGCGAAATCTCAGCAGCAGTGGTCCTGCTGCTGGGGAGTTCTCAGGCTAGTTACCTAGCTAACACAGTGCTAATGGTAGCTAACACAGTGCTAATGGTAGCTAACACAGTGCTAATGGTAGCTAACACAGTGCTAATGGTAGCTAACACTGTAATATTGGTAGCTAACACAGTGCTAATGGTAGCTAACACAGTGCTAATGGTAGCTAACACTGTACTAATGGTAGCTAGAGTAGAGCTGATCTGAACTCAAATGTTGATGGAAAGGTTAGTGTTGTTGTGTGTGAGTCAATTCTGTGTTTTCACAGTGAGTGGTATAGAGAAGGTGCGGACTGGGACTAGAAATCAACCCTGGAATTTATAACACACAGACCCATTTATTTCCTGGAGGCCCCCAAACCAGCCCATTTATTTCCTGGAGGCCCCCACCGGCCCATTTATTTCCCCCTCCTAGGGACGGCATGGAAGAGCACCAGTAAGCCAGTGACTAAGCCCCTGTAATAGGGTTAGAGGCAGAGAATCCCAGTGGAGAGAGGGGAACTGGCCAGGCAGAGAGGTTCGTTGCTCCAGTGCCTTTCCGTTCACCTTCACAATCCTGGGCCAGACTACACTCAATCATAGGACCTACTGAAGAGATGAGTCTTCAGTAAAGACCTAAAGGTTGAGACCGAGTCTGCGTCTCTCACATGGGTAGGCAGGCCATTCCATAAAAATGGAGCTCTATAGGAGAAAGCCCTGCCTTCAGCTGTTTGCTTAGAAATTCTAGGGACCATTAGGAGGCCTGCGTCTTGTGACATAGCGTACGTGTAGGTATGAACGGCAGGACCAAATCGGAAAGATAGGTTGGAGCAAGCCCATGTAATGCTTTGTAGGTTAGTAGTAAAACCTTGAAATCAGCCCTTGCCTTAACAGGAAGCCAGTGTAGAGAGGCTAGCACTGGAGTAATATGATCACATTTTTTGGTTCTAGTGTAACGGCCGTCGTCAAAATGAGACCAAGGTGCAGCGGAGGATGTGTTCATCTTGAAAGATTTTTAATGGACCAATGTTCTGTCAGGTTGAAAAACTAAACAGAAAACATCCACCCAAAGGAAAAACAGGCTGCCTAAATATGACTCCCAATCAGCAACAACGATGTACAGCTGTTCCTGATTGGGAGCCATACCTGGCCGAAACAAAGCAATCCCCAACATAGAAATACAGACATAGAATGCCCACCCATGTCACACCCTGGCCTAACCAAAAATAGAGAACAAAAAACCCTCTCTATGGCCAGGGCGTATTTAGCACTAACTGAAGTTTATTTAGTGCTTTATCCAAGTAGCCGGAAAGTAGAGCATTGCAGTAGTCTAACCTAGAAGTGACAATAGCATGGATTAACTTTTCTGCCATATTTTTGGACAGAATGTTTCTCATTTTTGCAATGTTACGTAGATGGAAAAAAAGCTGTCCTTGAAACAGTCTTGATATTGTCACGTTCGTCGTAAGGATGGGACCAAGGCGCAGCGGGAATGTGTGAATGCTCATCTTCTTTATTTAGAAGAAAACCAAAATAAACACTTAAACAAAAACAACGACGAGAAACAGTCCTGTGAGGCATACACACGGAACAACTACCCACCAAAAACCCATGGAAAAACACCCCTACTAAATAGGACCTTCAATTAGAGGCAACGAGGAACCGCTGCCTCCAATTGAAGGTCCACCCAATAAACTAAACATAGAAATAGAAAAACTAGAACGAACTATACTAACATAGAACATTAACCAAAAAACCCCGAAACACATAAAACAAACACCCCCTGCCACGCCCTGACCAAACTACAATAACAAACAACCCCTTTACTGGTCAGGACGTGACAGATATGTTTGTCAAAAGAGAGATCAGGGTCCAGAGTAACGCCGAGGTCTTTCACAGTTTTATTTGAGACGACTGTACAACACCTCAAGATTAATTGTCAGATTCAACAGAAGATCTCTTTGTTTCTTGGGACCTAAAACAAGCATCTCTATTTTGTCCGAGTTTAAAAGTAGAACATTTGCAGCCATCCACTTCCTTATGTCTGAAACACAGGATTCCAGCGAGGGCAATTTTGGGGCTTCACCATGTTTCATCGAAATGTACAGCTGTGTGTCATCCGAATAGCAGTGAAAGTTAACATTATGTTTCCGAATGACATCACCAAGAGGTAAAATATATAGTGAAAACAATAGTGGTCCTAAAACGAAACATTGAGGAACACCGAAATTTACAGTTGATTTGTCAGAGGACAAACCATCCACAGAGACAAACTGATATCTTTCCGACAGATAAGATCTAAACCAGGCCAGAACTTGTCTGTGTAGACAAATTTGGGTTTCCAATCTCTCCAAAAGAATGTGGTGATCGATGGTATCAAAAGCAGCACTAAGATCTAGGAGCACGAGGACAGATGCAGAGCCTCGGTCTGATGCCATTAAAAGGTTATTTACCACCTTCACAAGTGCAGTCTCGGTGCTATGATGGGGTCTAAAACCAGACTGAAGCATTTCGTATGCATTGTTTGTCTTCAGGAAGGCAGTGAGTGGCTGCGCAACAGCTTTTTCTAACATTTTTGAGAGGAATGGGAGATTCGATATAGGCTGATAGTTTTTTATATTTTCTGGGTCAAGGTTTGGCTTTTTCAAGAGAGGCTTTATTACTGCCACTTTTAGTGAGCTTGGTACACATCCGGTGGATAGAGAGCCGTTTATTATGTTCAACATAGGAGGGCCAAGCACAGGAAGCAGCTCTTTCAGTAGTTTAGTTGGAATAGGGTCCAGTATGCAGCTTGAAGGTTTAGAGGCCATGATTATTTTCATCATTGTGTCAAGAGATATAGTACTAAAACACTTGAGTGTCTCCCTTGATCCTAGGTCCTGGCAGAGTTTTGCAGACTCAGGACAACTGAGCTTTGGAGGAATATGCAGATTTAAAGAGGAGTCCGTAATTTGCTTTCTAATAATTATGATCTTTTCCTCAAAGAAGTTCATGAATTTATCACTGCTGAAGTGAAGCCATCCTCTCTTGGGGAATGCTGCTTTTTAGTTAGCTTTGCGACAGTATCAAAAATACATTTTTGATTGTTCTTATTTTTATCAATTAAGTTGAAAAAATAGGATGATCGAGCAGCAGTGAGGGCTCTTCGATACTGCACGGTACTGTCTTTCCAAGCTAGTCGGAAGACTTCCAGTTTGGTGTGGTGCCATTTCCGTTCCAATTTTCTGGAAGCTTGCTTCAGAGCTGGGGTAATTTCTGTATACCAGGGAGCTAGTTTCTTATGACAAATGTTTTTTGTTTTTAGGGGTGCAACTGCATCTAGGGTATTGCGCAAGGTTAAATTGAGTTCCTCAGTTAGATGGTTAACTGATTTTTGTACTCTGACGTCATTGCGTAGGTGAATGGAGTCTGGAAGGGCATCTAGGAATCTTTGGGTTGTCTGAGAATTTATAGCACAACTTTTGATGCTCCTTGGTTGGGGTCTGAGCAGATTATTTGTTGCGATTGCAAACGTAATAAAATGGTGGTCCGATAGTCCAGGAGTATGAGGAAAAACATTAAGATCCACAACATTTATTCCAAGGGTCAAAACTAGGTCCAGAGTATGACTGTGGCAGTGAGTAGGTCCAGAGACATGTTGGACAAAACCCACTGAGTCGATGATGGCTATGAAAGCCTTTTGGAGTGGGTCTGTGGACTTTTCCATGTGAATATTAAAGTCACCAAAAATGTGAATATTATCTGCTATGACTACAAGGTCCGATAGGAATTCAGGGAACTCGGTGAGGAACGCTGCATATGACCCAGGAGGCCTGTAAACAGTAGCTAAAAAAAGTGAGTGAGTAGCTGCATAGATTTCATGACTAGAAGCTCAAAAGACGAAAACGTCGTTGTTGTTTTTTTTTGTAAATTTAAATTTGCTGTCGTAAATGTTAGCAACACCTCCGCCTTTGCCGGATGCACGGGGGATATGGTCACTAGTGTAACCAGGAGGTGAGGCCTCATTTAACACAGTAAATTCATCAGGCTTAAGTCATGTTTCAGTCAGGCCAATCACATCAAGATTATGATCAGTGATTAGTTCATTGACTATAACTGCCTTGGAAGTGAGGGATCTAACATTAAGTAGCCCTATTTTGAGATGTGAGGAATCACGATCTCTTTCAATAATGGCAGGAATGGAGGAGGTCTTTATTCTAGTGAGATTGCTAAGGTGAACACCACCATGTTTAGTTTTTCCCAACCTAGATCGAGGCACAGACACGGTCTCAATGGGGATAGCTGAGCTGACTACACTGACTGTGCTAGTGGCAGTCTCCACTAAGCTGGCAGGCTGGCTAACAGCCTGCTGCCTGGCCTGCACCCTATTTCATTGTGGAGCTAGAGGAGTTAGAGCCCTGTCTATGTTCGTAGATAAGATGAGAGCACCCCTCCAGCTAGGATGGAGTCCGTCACTCCTCAACAGGCCAGGCTTGGTCCTGTTTGTGGTTAAGTCCCAGAAAGAGGGCCAATTATCTACAAATTCTATCTTTTTGGAGGGGCAGAAAACAGTTTTCAACCAGCGATTGAGTTGTGAGACTCTGCTATAGAGCTCATCACTCCCCCTAACTGGGAGGGGGCCAGAGACAATTAATCGATGCCGACACATCTTTCTAGCTGAAGCTATGTTGCGCTTGGTGACTTCTGACTGTTTCATCCTAACGTCGTTGGTGCCGACGTGGATAACAATATCTCTATACTCTCTACACTCGCCAGTTTTAGCTTTAGCCAGCACCGTTTTTAGATTAGCAAACGTCGGTAGCCCTGCCCCCTGGTAAACAGTGTATGATCGCTGGACGATTCGTTTGAAGTCTAATACTGCGGGTAATGGAGTCGCCAATGACTAGGGTTCTCAATTTGTCAGAGCTAATGTAACAGAAAATGACTAAAGTGAAAGTCACCCAGTAAAATACTGCCAAAATAAAATTGTAGAAATACACTATCACTGTATATTCAGCAGTGTGTAGACACCCCTTCAAATTACGGAATGTCCTCGGTTGCAACATTCACTACCGAGTTCCAAACTACCTCTGGAAGCAACTACAGCACAATAACTGTTCATCAGGAGCTTCATGAAATGGGTTTCCATGGCCGAGCAGCCGCACACAAGCCTAAGATCACCATGTGCAATGCCAAGCGTTGGCTGGAGTGGTGTAAAGCTCGCCGCTGTTGGACTCTGGGGCAGTGGAAACGTGTTCTCTGGGGTGACGAATCACCATCTTGTAGTCCAACGGACAAATCTGGGTTTGGTGGATACCAGGAGAAGTTTGGTGGAGGACGAATAATGGTCTGGGGCTGTTTTTTATGGTTTGGGATAGACTGCTTAGTTCCAGTGAAGGGAAATCTTAACGCTACAGCATACATAAACATTATAGACGATTCTGTGCTTCCAACTTTGTGGCAACAGTTTGGGGAAGGCCCTTTCCTTACCTGTTTCACCATGACAATGCCCCCGTGCACAAAGCGAGGTCCATACAGAAATGGTTTGTCGAGATCAATGTTGAAGAACTTGACTGGCCAGAATAGAGCCCTGACCTCAACCCCATCAAACACCTTTGGGATGAATTGGAACACCGACTGTGAGCCAGGCCTAATCGCCCAAAATCAGTGCCCAACCTCACTAATGCTCTGGTGGCTGAATGGTCCCCGTAGCAATATTCCAACATCTAGTGGAAAGCCTTCCCAGAAGAGTGGAGGCTGTTATAGCAGCAATGTTCCAACATCTAGTGGAAAGCCTTCCCAGAAGAGTGGAGGCTGTTATAGCAGCAATGTTCCAACATCTAGTGGAAAGTCTTCCCAGAAGAGTGGAGGCTGTTATAGCAGCAATGTTCCAACATCTAGTGGAAAGCCTTCCCAGAAGAGTGGAGGCTGTTATAGCAGCAATGTTCCAACATCTAGTGGAAAGCCTTCCCAGAAGAGAGGAGGCTGTTATAGCAACAAAGGGGGGGGACCAACTCCATATTAATGCCCATGATTTTTTCCTACTTTGTAACACAATAAAAAGTGAATAAATCCAAGGGGAGTGTAGTCTTTCTATGGGCACTATACACAAACACATAAACATCCATTATGATGTCATAACCTAAATGTCAGGAAGGTATTTTCAGCCCAGATATTTATAGTCTTCTAAAAAAAACTTTGAAAATAACATTTCTCATCGCTGGGGAAAGTGGTCTATCCAAAGTCTCTCTTTGGAGAAGTAACCTGTCCCCATCTCCTCCCCTACATTGCGCCTTCACCGAAATACCCATATAAAGAAAGGCCCTTGGTTCATGATTACGGCTGTTGAAATGCCTGGCAACAGGTGGTTTTTCATCATGATTACGGCTGTTGAAATGCCTGGCAACAGGTGGTTTTTCATCATGAATACGGCTGTTGAAATGCCTGGCAACAGGTGGTTTTTCATCATGAATACGGCTGTTGAAATGCCTGGCAACAGGTGATTTTTCATCATGATTGTGACTGGATTGTGTCTGACCCACATAATAAAAGTTAAAGGAACACATAAGGAGAAATACAACATATTTGGTTATTCTAACTTAAACCTTTATCCTCTGACCTGAATGGAGGTTATTTGTAGAGTTCCCTCTGATCATGACAGAATAGAGACAACTATCCAGACTGCAGACGACTAGAGGATCGTTCTGTTTATGCTGACGAGATGACCAGCTGTCTGTTTTCCACTGTTTCATTCGCTGTTTCCATCTGTCATATAATTCACTGTTTCATTCACTATTTCATTCACACTATAATTCACTGTTTCACTCACTATTTCATTCACTGTTTCATCCACACTATAATTCACTGTTTCATTCACTATTTCATCCACACTATAATTCACTGTTTCATCCACACTATAATTCACTGTTTCACTCACTGTTTCATCCACACTATAATTCACTGTTTCATTCACTGTTTCATCCACACTATAATTCACTGTTTCATTCACTATTTCATTCACACTATAATTCACTGTTTCACTCACTATTTCATTCACACTATAATTCACTGTTTCATTCACTATTTCTTACACACTATAATTCACTGTTTCATCCATCCTATAATTCATTGTTTCATCCACCCTATTATTCATTGTTTCATCCGTCCCATAATTCACTTTTTCATCCACGCTTTAATTCACTGTTTCATCTGTCCTATAATTCACTATTTCATTCATCCTACAATTCACTGTTTCATCCACACAATAATTCACTGTTTTATCCGTCCTATAATTTATTGTTTCATCCACCTTATAATGAATTCACTGTTTCATTCAGTCCCCAGACAAGGCAGGGGAGGGGAAGGAAGGGGGAGGGGAGAGGGAAAGGAGGAGGGGAAGGAAGGGGAGGGGAAGGAAGAAGGAGGGAGGGGAAGGAAGAAGGAGGGAGGGGAGGAAGGGGGAGGGGAAGGAAGGGGGAGGGGAAGGAAGGGGGAGGGAGGGGAGAGGGAAAGGAGGAGGGGAAGGAAGAGGGAGGGGAAGAGAGAGGGAGGGGAGGAAGGGGGAGGGGAAGGAAGAAGGAGGGAGGGGAAGGAAGAAGGAGGGAGGGGAGGAAGGGGGAGGGGAAGGAAGGGGGAGGGGATGGAAGGGGGAGGGGAAGAAAGAGGGAGGGAGGGGATGGAAGGGGGAGGGGAAGGAAGGGGGAGGGGAGGAAGGAAGGGGAGGGGATGGAAGGAAGGAAGGGGAAGGAAGGGGGAGGGGAGGGGATGGAAGGAAGGAAGGGGAAGGAAGAGGGAAGGGGAGGGAGGAAGAGGAGGGGAAGGAAGGGGGAGGGGAGGAAGGGGGAGGGGAAGGAAGAAGGAGGGAGGGGAAGGAAGAAGGAGGGAGGGGAGGAAGGGGGAGGGGAGGAAGGGGGGTGGGAAGGAAGAGGGAGGGGAAGGAAGAGGAGGGAGGGAGGGAGGGGAAGGAAGCGGGAGGGGAAGGAAGGGGGAGGGGAAGGAAGCGGGAGGGGAAGGAAGGGGGAGGGGAAGGAAGCGGGAGGGGAAGGAAGCGGGAGGGGAAGGAAGGGGGAGGGGAAGGAAGCGGGAGGGGAAGGAAGCGGGAGGGGAAGGAAGCGGGAGGGGAAGGAAGAGGAGGGGAAGGAAGCGGGAGGGGAAGGAAGAGGAGGGGGGAGGGGAAGGAAGCGGGAGGGGAAGGAAGGGGGAGGGGAAGGAAGCGGGAGGGGAAGGAAGCGGGAGGGGAAGGAAGGGGGAGGGGAAGGAAGCGGGAGGGGAAGGAAGGAAGCGGGAGGAGAAGGAAGCGGGAGGGGAAGGAAGCGGGAGGGGAAGGAAGGGGGAGGGGAAGGAAGCGGGAGGGGAAGGAAGGGGGAGGGGAAGGAAGCGGGAGGGGAAGGAAGGGGGAGGGGAAGGAAGCGGGAGGGGAAGGAAGAGGAGGGGAAGGAAGCGGGAGGGGAAGGAAGAGGAGGGGGGAGGGGAAGGAAGCGGGAGGGGAAGGAAGGAAGCGGGAGGGGAAGGAAGCGGGAGGGGAAGGAAGAGGAGGGGAAGGAAGAGGGAGGGGAAGGAAGCGGGAGGGGAAGGAAGAGGGAGGGGAAGGAAGAGGAGGGGAAGGAAGAGGAGGGGGGAGGGGAAGGAAGAGGAGGGGGGAGGGGAAGGAAGCGGGGAGGGGAAGGGACCACACATTCATCACCAACCAGAGAGGGACTGAAAAGACAAGAAACACGCGTCCCAAACCTTCTCTGCGTCACAACACTCAGTGAATCCACACTTCCCACAACGCATCATCAACCCAAATGAGGAAGAAAAAAAAACATTCAGTTCCTGCCCTCACCATCCTCCAAGTCTCCTCCGGACTGCCCCTCCCTCCATCTCTGCATCGCACTCTTTCGCTCTTTTGTCCCTGTCTGTGATTCGGCTCTGTCGTTTCCTCTCGTCATGTGACTCTTTCTCCATAACTACTGGTTTGCTCACACACTCATTCACTCATTCACTCTCGCCCTCCATCTCTTTCGCCCTCTGTCTCTCCCTCCCTACCCACCATTATCTATCCTGCAGCGGTCTCCAGCTTTCTCCCTCCCTCCCTCCCCTCCCTCCCTCCCTCCCTCCCTCCCTCCCTCCCTCCCTCCAACACCCCCCACCTCCAAACACACTCAATGACCCCACACCAAAAAAATGCAACACTTTGCAAGCACACACACGCACACACACACACACACACAAACACCACACACACACACACACACACACACACGGACACACACACACACACACACACACCACACACACACACACACACACACACACACACACACACACACACACACACACACACACACACGGACCATCAGCCCCTCTAATCCTCGTCACAGAACCTCCGTCATCAGTGCTTTTCTCGCTCCACCAAATCTGTCGTGACTCAAAAACTATTTTCCTGCTATTTGTCATTCATTACCTCCCTCTACACCCACTCCCCACCCTACCCCTTCCCTCCCTCTACCCTACATCCATCCCCTGCCCCCTCCCCCCCTTTTCCTTACACTTTATATGTTGGCAATATGCACATTGTTGAATTTGTGTGTTCAATATCTCCCTCTGATCAGCTCTCAGCCCATAACTCTTAAAGGGGTACACACTCCTTTAAAATGACTAAATAACATGACTGTCCAGTCATAAGGTCAAGTGCCACAAAGAGGAACAAAGGCAAATTACAACTGGCTCAGAACAGAGTTGCACGGCTGGCCCTGAATCTCTCCTGGCTCAGGGTGGAAGGAGAGATTTACTGGATCACTGCTTGTCTTTGAGAGAAGTATTGACATGTTGAAATCATAAAGCCCACAAGACATGCCCACCAGAGGTCTGTTTAAACTACTGGCACACAGCTCAGACACCCATACATAGCCCACAAGACATGCCACCAGAGGTCACTTCACAGTCCCCAAGTCCAGAAAATGTGTTGTATTGTAGATATGTAGTGGTAGTGTAGTGGTGTAGTAATGTGTTGTATTGTAGATATATAGTGGTGTAATAATGTGTTGTATTATAGATATGTAGTGGTAGTGTAGTGGTGTAGTAATGTGTTGTATTGTAGATATGTAGTGGTGTAATAATGTGTTGTATTGTAGATATGTAGTGGTAGTGTAGTGGTGTAATAATGTATTGTATTGTAGATATGTAGTGGTATAGTAGTGGTGTAATAATGTGTTGTATTATAGATATGTAGTGGTAGTGTAGTGGTGTAATAATGTGTTGTATTGTAGATATGTAGTGGTGTAATAATGTGTTGTATTGTAGATATGTAGTGGTAGTGTAGTGGTGTAGTAATGTGTTGTATTGTAGATATATAGTGGTGTAATAATGTGTTGTATTGTAGATATGTAGTGGTAGTGTAGTGGTGTAATAATGTATTGTATTGTAGATATGTAATGGTAGTGTAGTGGTGTAATAATGTGTTGTATTGTAGATATGTAGTGGTGTAATAATGTGTTGTATTGTAGATATGTAGTTGTAGTGTAGTGGTAGTGTAGTGGTATTGTAGTGGTAGTGTAGTGGTAGTGTAGTGGTGTAATAATGTATTGTATTGTAGATATGTAGTGTTAGTGTAGTGGTGTAATAATGTGTTGTATTGTAGATATGTAGTTGTAGTGTAGTGGTGGTGTAGTGGTAGTGTAGTGGTGGTGTAGTGGTAGTGTAGTGGTATTGTAGTGGTAGTGTAGTGGTAATGTAGTGGTGTAATAATGTGTTGTATTGTAGATATGTAGTGGTGTAATAATGTGTTGTATTGTAGATATGTAGTTGTAGTGTAGTGGTGGTGTAGTGGTAGTGTAGTGGTGGTGTAGTGGTGGTGTAGTGGTGGTGTAGTGGTAGTGTAGTGGTATTGTAGTGGTAGTGTAGTGGTAATGTAGTGGTGTAATAATGTGTTGTATTGTAGATATGTAGTGGTGTAATAATGTGTTGTATTGTAGATATGTAGTGGTGTAATAATGTGTAGCGTTATGTACTGGGTTCCCGAGTGTCGCTGCGGTTTTAGGCACTCCATGTCAATGCAAGAGGCGTCACTACAGACCCTGGTTTGAATCCAGGCTGTATCAAATCCGATTGGGATTCCCATAGTGCGGTGGACAATTGCTTCGGGTTTGGCCGGGGTAGGCCGTCATTGTAAATAAGATTCTGTTATAAAAAGGTTAAATAAATATATTGTTTTATTGTATATATCTATAATTGGACCCCAGGAAGCGATGATGCTGCCTTGGCAGTACACATCAGGAATACAAAGAACATCCAATCACCAACCAGCTCCAGAGGTTTTTTTTTTGGGGGGGGGGGGTCTAGAGAATACAATAAAGTATGCCATGCATATGTATGTTTTAAATATTTTGTAGAAAAGTGCTGAAAAAGTACCCAAAAATCTACCAAAAATACTGATTCTTGAACCTAGTTTCATCCTCTTTTTCAGTATTTTATATTTAAAAACTTAACTGGCAAATGGGTCTCCCCTAAAGTCGACTAATTGCAATGATCTAAAAAAATATATATTCTGTATTATGTAAATTTCAAGAAATGTGACAAGAAACCTTCAATTGTACTTAGAATGTTGGATATGGAACAGTTGACCTGAAGCCATTCCAATAGAACTCTACCTTTTTGTTGAACGTTGGATAGAAGCCATTCCAATAGAACTCTACCTTTTTGTTGAACGTTGGATAGAAGCCATTCCAATAGAACTCTACCTTTTTGTTGAACGTTGGATAGAAGCCATTCCAATAGAACTCTACCTTTTTGTTGAACGTTGGATAGAAGCCATTCCAATAGAACTCTACCTTTTTGTTGAATGTTGGATAGAAGCCATTCCAATAGAACTCTACCTTTTTGTTGAACGTTGGATAGAAGCCATTCCAATAGAACTCTACCTTTTTGTAGAATGTTGGATAGAAGCCATTCCAATAGAACTCTACCTTTTTGTTGAACGTTGGATAGAAGCCATTCCAATAGAACTCTACCTTTTTGTTGAACGTTGGATAGAAGCCATTCCAATAGAACTCTACCTTTTTGTTGAACGTTGGATAGAAGCCATTCCAATAGAACTCTACCTTTTTGTTGAACGTTGGATAGAAGCCATTCCAATAGAACTCTACCTTTTTGTAGAACGTTGGATATGGAACCGTGGACAAGGACTTTTTCAAATAGAATGTATGGGACACAGTACTAAGGCTACCATTACTTATTATGGTACATGTTATAAATAATTCTAATCCACAGATATTAAACAATATTTTGAAATCATTAGGAGCACGCTGAAATGTGATCCTCTCAATCGAGGGATTCAAATATCAACGGTAATTTTAAGGGACATTTCCACCACATTTCTGCATGAAGTTTACAGGACAGATGCATCGTGGGGCATTTTATTGTGTTCTCCAGGCTTCAGGGAAACCCCATATAAACGTTTGTGTTTTCATGTTGTTGGAAACTATTTGACTTGAGCCCATTTAAATCCATTTATAAATGTATACGGTGCATTTGGAAAGTATTCAGACCCCTTGACTTTTTCCACATTTTGTTACGTTACAGCCTTATTCTAAAATGGATTAAATTGTTGTTTTTTCTCAATCAATCTTCACAAAATACCCCATCATGACAAAGCAAAAACAGGTTTTTAGAAATGTTTGCAAGTTTATCAAAATTTTTAAACTGAAATACCACATTTACATAAGTATTCAGACCCTTTACTCAGTAATTTGTTGAAGCACCTTTGGCAGCGATTACAGCCTCGAGTCTTCTTGGGTATGACGCTACAAGCTTAGCACACCTTTATTTGGGGAGTTTCTCCCATTCTTCTCTGCAGATCCTCTCAAGCTCTGTCAGGTTGGATAGGGAGCGTCGCTGCATAGCTATTTCCAGGTCTCTCCAGAGATGTTTGATCGGGTTCATGTCCGGGCTCTGGCTGGGCCACTCAGGGACATTCAGAGACTTGTCCAGACTCCTGCGTTGTCTTGGCTGTGTGCTTAGGGTCGTTGTCCTGTTGGAAGGTGAATCTTCACCCCAGTCTGAGGTCCTCAGTGCTCTGGAGCAGGTTTTCATCAAGGACCTCTCTGTACTTTGCTCCGTTTATCTTTCTCTTGATCCTGACTAGTCTCCCAGTCCCTGTCGCTGAAAGAAATCAACCACAGCATGATGCTGCCACCACCATGCTTCACCTCAGAGATGGTGCCAGGTTTCCTCCAAACGCGACGCTTGATATTCAGGCCAAAGCTTTCAATCTTGGTTTCATCAGACCAGACCTTTTGGCAAACTCCAAGAGGGTTGTCATGTGCCTTTTACTGAGGAGTGGCTTCTGTCTGGCCACTACCATAAAGGCCTGATTGGTGGAGTGCTGCAGAGATGGTTGTCCTTCTGGAAGGTTCTCCCGTCTCCACAGAGGAACTCTTTCAGAGTGACCATCGGGTTCTTGGTCACCTCCCTGACCAAGGACCTTCTCACCCGATTGCTCAGTTTGCCGATTCCAAACGTCCTCCATCTAAGAATGGTGGAGGCCACTGTGTTCTTGGTGACCTTCAATGCTGAAGAAATCTTTTGGTGCCTCAACACAATCCTGTCTCGGAGCTCTACAAACAATTCCTTCAACCTCATGGCTTGGTTTTTGCTCTGACATGCACTGTCAACTGTGGGACCTTATAAAGACAGGTGTGAGCCTTTCCAAATCATGTCCAATCAATTGAATTTACCCCAGGTGGACTCCAATCAAGTTGTAGAAACATCTCAAGGATGATCAATGGAAACAGGATGCACCTGAGCTCAATTTCGAGTCTCATAGCAAAGGGTCTGAATACCAATGTAAATAAGGTAATATTTATAAATATTTTGCTAAAATGATGTATGTGTATTGTAGTTGGGAAAAGGGGTCTGTCTCTGAGTGTACCAATGAAGGGTTGACTAGGATCCATGGGAGAACTGTATTGTTGGTTAAGGGCTTGTCACTAAGCATTTCACAGTGACAAATAAAATATGATTTGATTTCAATCATAATTACTGTTCTATAACACTGTCTTATATCTTTACTGTTTTATATCATTATATATGAATACATGCTTTTTAGATATTCTTAGAGATTGAACACTGTGTTAGGTTTTCAGCTCTTTGTGTCTGAGAAGTGTAATTATGTAGTGGACTGCAGTAGACTGTAGGACTGTACACTCCCAATAACTCAAGGCCTCTCCCGACTGATAACAAGTCCTGTGAAAGGTACAGTGGATCACGAAGGTTTCGGACTCAGGCTAACATCCCCATAAGGAACAGACTCAGCAACAGAGACTGAGACTGAAGGAGGGTCTAGGTATAAATACATGTGCTTGTTTATTTTTTTAATATATATTTT
Source organism: Salmo salar (assembly GCF_965601325.2). Classification (NCBI taxonomy): domain Eukaryota; kingdom Metazoa; phylum Chordata; class Actinopteri; order Salmoniformes; family Salmonidae; genus Salmo; species Salmo salar. The sequence goes on along the minus strand of NC_138294.1, from coordinate 95,206,193 downwards.
TAATTTCACCTTTATTTAACCAGGTAGGCAAGTTGAGATCAAGTTCTCATTTACAACTGCGACCTGGCCAAGAATAAAGCAAAGCAGTTCGACAACATACAACAACACAGAGTTACACATGGAGTAAAACAAACCTACAGTCAATAATACAGTAGAAAAATAAGTCTATATACAATGTCAGCAAACATTGTAAAGTGTTGACTGTTTGTTTGATGGTGGGGAAAAGGGGGTACCAAGACAAGTCGCCCATGGGCATACATTACCCGTAGGAAAACAGTGTCTAAATACCCTAGTTAGAACTGGGCGGACCACCCCCTGTATTTGACTGGTTAGTTAGCTAGCTGTTACTGAAATAGGCTAGTCTAGTTTAGGGGTGATTTTGGATTATTCTTTCGTTCCTTGGGTCCAGCTCAGCCCCTTTTCCCACACCCCCATTACCGTGGGTTTAAGCAATAAACCATTAGTGTTTGATGGTAAATTTAAGTTGTCTGTTGTTATTAGTTCGCACTGTTCCTTTATCACTATTATAATTTGCATGAGTTATGTTATGGGTCTCGTTTCCATCCCCCCCTAGACTGCAGGGCCAAAGGGATTCGTAACACCTGCCAAAAGGAAATAGGCCTCCAGCGGGGGTGGGGGGATAGGATTAAAAATAAATTAAATATAGGACAAAACACACATCACGACAAGAGAGACAACACAGCATGGCAGCAACACAACACTACGTAAAGAGAGACCTAAGACAACAACACCGCAAGGCAGCAACACAACATAACAACACAACACAGCATGGCAGCAACACAACATAACAACACAGCATGGCAGCAACACAACATGACAACACAGCATGGCAGCAACACAACATAACAACACAGCATGGCAGCAACACAACATAACAACACAGCATGGCAGCAACACAACATAACAACACAGCATGGCAGCAACACAACATGACAACACAGCATGGCAGCAACACAACAACACAGCATGGCAGCAACACATGACAACACAGCATGGTAGCAACACATGACAACACAGCATGGTAGCAACACAACATAACAACACAGCATGGCAGCAACACAACATGACAACACAGCATGGCAGCAACACATGACAACACAGCATGGTAGCAACACATGACAACACAGCATGGCAGCAACACAACATAACAACACAGCATGGCAGCAACACAACATAACAACACAGCATGGCAGCAACACAACATGACAACACAGCATGGCAGCAACACATGACAACACAGCATGGTAGCAACACATGACAACACAGCATGGTAGCAACACATGACAACACAGCATGGTAGCAACACATGACAACACAGCATGGCAGCAACACAACATGACAACACAGCATGGTAGCAACACATGACAACACAGCATGGTAGCAACACATGACAACACAGCATGGTAGCAACACATGACAACACAGCATGGTAGCAACACATGACAACACAGCATGGTAGCAACACATGACAACACAGCATGGCAGCAACACAACATGACAACACAGCATGGCAGCAACACAACATGACAACACAGCATGGTAGCAACACATGACAACACAGCATGGCAGCAACACAACATGACAACACAGCATGGTAGCAACACATGACAACACAGCATGGTAGCAACACATGACAACACAGCATGGTAGCAACACATGACAACACAGCATGGTAGCAACACATGACAACACAGCATGGCAGCAACACAACATGACAACACAGCATGGCAGCAACACAACATGACAACACAGCATGGCAGCAACACAACATGACAACACAGCATGGCAGCAACACAACATGACAACACAGCATGGTAGCAACACAGCATGACAACAACATGTGTATGGTGTTCGAAGGTCGCGTTTAAGATCAGGAGGAGGTCCTCCTCCGCGGCTGGATAATAACAGTAGTATTAAGAAGATAAATTGACTGTGTATACAAGTGTAAATTGACTGTGTATACAAGTGTAAATTGACTGTGTATACAAGTGTAAATTGACTGTGTATACAAGTGTAAATGGAGTGTTGCGATAAGTAAGGTGGTTGGTTTGTGCCCTATTGGGTCGGGTAATAAAGACCGACTGTGTAGCAAATAAATATAACGTTGGTTGTCAATATTGGTAACGTGAGCTGTGGAGAACAATGGTACTTGAGGCATGACAATGCCTCAAGCGGTGTATAACAGTGGATTTCCGTGGATTATAGTGGTGTATAACAGTGGATTATAGTGGATTATAGTGGATTATAGTGGTGTATAACAGTGGATGATAGTGGATTATAGTGGATTATAGTGGTGAGTAACAGTGGATTATAGTGGATTATAGTGGATTATAGTGGTGTATAACAGTGGATTATAGTGGATTATAGTGGATTATAGTCATGTTTAACAGTGGATTATAGTGGATTATAGTGGTGTATAACAGTGGATAATAGTGGATTATAGTGGATTATAGTGGTGAGTAACAGTGGATTATAGTGGATTATAGTGGTGTATAACAGTGGATAATAGGGGTGTATAACAGTGGATAATAGTGGATTATAGTGGATTATAGTGGATTATAGTGGTGAGTAACAGTATATTATAGTGGATAATAGTGGTGTATAACAGTGGATTATAGTGGATTATAGTGGTGTATAACAGTGGATTATAGTGGATTATAGTGGTGTATAACAGTGGATTATAGTGGATTATAGTGGTGTATAACAGTGGATTATAGTGGTGTATAACAGTGGATTATAGTGCATTATAGTGGTGTATAACAGTGGATTATAGTGGATTATAGTGGATTATAGTCATGTTTAACAGTGGATTATAGTGGATTATAGTGGTGTATAACAGTGGATTATAGTGGATTATAGTGGATTATAGTGGTGAGTAACAGTGGATTATAGTGGATTATAGTGGTGTATAACAGTGGATAATAGTGGTGTATAACAGTGGATAATAGTGGATTATAGTGGATTATAGTGGATTATAGTGGTGAGTAACAGTGGATTATAGTGGATAATAGTGGTGTATAACAGTGGATTATAGTGGATTATAGTGGTGTATAACAGTGGATTATAGTGGATTATAGTGGTGTATAACAGTGGATTATAGTGGTGTATAACAGTGGATTATAGTGCATTATAGTGGTGTATAACAGTGGATTATAGTGGTGTATAACAGTGGATTATAGTGGATTATAGTGGTGTATAACAGTGGATTATAGTGGTGTATAACAGTGTATTATAGTGGATTATAGTGGATTATAGTGGACTATAGTGGTGTATAACGGTGGATTATAGTGGATTATAGTGGTGTATAACAGTGGATTATAGTGGATTATAGTGGTGTATAACAGTGGATTATAGTGGATTATAGTGGATTATAGTGGTGAGTAACAGTGGATTATAGTGGATTATAGTGGTGTATAACAGTGGATAATAGTGGTGTATAACAGTGGATAATAGTGGATTATAGTGGATTATAGTGGATTATAGTGGATTATAGTGGTGAGTAACAGTGGATTATAGTGGATAATAGTGGTGTATAACAGTGGATTATAGTGGATTATAGTGGTGTATAACAGTGGATTATAGTGGATTATAGTGGTGTATAACAGTGGATTATAGTGGATTATAGTGGTGTATAACAGTGGATTATAGTGGTGTATAACAGTGGATTATAGTGCATTATAGTGGTGTATAACAGTGGATTATAGTGGTGTATAACAGTGGATTATAGTGGATTATAGTGGTGTATAACAGTGGATTATAGTGGATTATAGTGGTGTATAACAGTGGATTATAGTGGATTATAGTGGATTATAGTGGACTATAGTGGTGTATAACGGTGGATTATAGTGGATTATAGTGGTGTATAACAGTGGATTATAGTGGATTATAGTGGTGTATAACAGTGGATTATAGTGGATTATAGTGGATGATTTGGAAGATCTATTAGCATCCAGTCCCTTTAGACACAGAATGCTACAGCGTGATAGACAGGTAGAATGCTACAGCGTGATAGACAGGCAGAAAGCTACAGCGTGATAGATAGAATGCTACAGCGTGATAGACAGGCAGAATGCTACAGCGTGATAGACAGGCAGAATGCTACAGCGTGATAGACAGGCAGAATGCTACAGCGTGGTAGATAGAATGCTACAGCGTGATAGACAGGCAGAATGCTACAGCGTGATAGACAGGCAGAATGCTACAGCGTGATAGACAGGCAGAATGCTACAGCGTGATAGACAGGCAGAATGCTACAGCGTGATAGACAGGCAGAATGCTACAGCGTGATAGACAAGCAGAATGCTACAGCGTGATAGACAAGCAGAATGCTACAGCGTGATAGATAGGCAGAATGCTACAGCGTGATAGATAGAATGCTACAGCGTGATAGACAGGCAGAATGCTACAGCGTGATAGATAGGCAGAATGCTACAGCGTGATTGATAGGCAGAATGCTACAGCGTGATAGACAGGCAGAATGCTACAGCGTGATAGATAGAATGCTACAGCGTGATAGATAGAATGCTACAGCGTGATAGACAGGCAGAATTCTACAGCGTGATAGACAGGCAGAATGCTACAGCGTGATAGACAGGCAGAATGCTACAGCGTGGTAGACAGGCAGAATGCTACAGCGTGGTAGATAGAATGCTACAGCGTGATAGACAGGCAGAATGCTACAGCGTGATAGACAGGCAGAATGCTACAGCGTGATAGACAGGCAGAATGCTACAGCGTGATAGACAGGCAGAATGCTACAGCGTGGTAGATAGAATGCTACAGCGTGATAGACAAGCAGAATGCTACAGCGTGATAGACAGGCAGAATGCTACAGCGTGATAGACAGGCAGAATGCTACAGCATGATAGACAGGCAGAATGCTACAGCGTGATAGACAGGCAGAATGCTACAGCGTGATAGATAGTTAGGCAGAATGCTACAGCGTGATAGACAGGCAGAATGCTACAGCGTGATAGACTGCAGAATGCTACAGCGTGATAGACAGGCAGAATGCTACAGCGTGATAGATAGGCAGAATGCTACAGCGTGATAGATAGGCAGAATGCTACAGCGTGATAGACAGGCAGAATGCTACAGCGTGATAGATAGAATGCTACAGCGTGATAGACAGGCAGAATGCTACAGCGTGATAGATAGGCAGAATGCTACAGCGTGATAGATAGACAGGCAGAATGCTACAGCGTGATAGACAGGCAGAATGCTACAGCGTGATAGACAGGCAGAATGCTACAGCGTGGTAGACAGGCAGAATGCTACAGCGTGGTAGATAGAATGCTACAGCGTGATAGACAGGCAGAATGCTACAGCGTGATAGACAGGCAGAATGCTACAGCGTGATAGACAGGCAGAATGCTACAGTGTGGTAGACAGGCAGAATGCTACAGCGTGGTAGACAGGCAGAATGCTACAGCGTGATAGATAGACAGGCAGAATGCTACAGCGTGATAGATAGACAGGCAGAATGCTACAGCGTGATAGATAGGCAGAATGTTACAGCATGGTAGATAGAATGCTACAGCGTGATAGACAGGCAGAATGCTACAGCGTGATAGACAGGCAGAATGCTACAGCGTGATAGACAGGCAGAATGCTACAGCGTGATAGACAGGCAGAATGCTACAGCGTGGTAGATAGAATGCTACAGCGTGATAGACAGGCAGAATGCTACAGCGTGATAGACAGGCAGAATGCTACAGCGTGATAGACAGGCAGAATGCTACAGCATGATAGACAGGCAGAATGCTACAGCGTGATAGACAGGCAGAATGCTACAGCGTGATAGATAGTTAGGCAGAATGCTACAGCGTGATAGACAGGCAGAATGCTACAGCGTGATAGATAGAATGCTACAGCGTGATAGACAGGCAGAATGCTACAGCGTGATAGATAGGCAGAATGCTACAGCGTGATAGATAGGCAGAATGCTACAGCGTGATAGATAGGCAGAATGCTACAGCGTGATAGACAGGCAGAATGCTACAGCGTGATAGATAGAATGCTACAGCGTGATAGACAGGCAGAATGCTACAGCGTGATAGATAGGCAGAATGCTACAGCGTGATAGATAGGCAGAATGCTACAGCGTGATAGACAGGCAGAATGCTACAGCGTGATAGATAGAATGCTACAGCGTGATAGATAGAATGCTACAGCGTGATAGACAGGCAGAATGCTACAGCGTGATAGACAGGCAGAATGCTACAGCGTGATAGACAGGCAGAATGCTACAGCGTGGTAGACAGGCAGAATGCTACAGCGTGGTAGATAGAATGCTACAGCGTGATAGACAGGCAGAATGCTACAGCGTGATAGACAGGCAGAATGCTACAGCGTGATAGACAGGCAGAATGCTACAGCGTGATAGACAGGCAGAATGCTACAGCGTGGTAGATAGAATGCTACAGCGTGATAGACAGGCAGAATGCTACAGCGTGATAGACAGGCAGAATGCTACAGCGTGATAGACAGGCAGAATGCTACAGCATGATAGACAGGCAGAATGCTACAGCGTGATAGACAGGCAGAATGCTACAGCGTGATAGATAGTTAGGCAGAATGCTACAGCGTGATAGACAGGCAGAATGCTACAGCGTGATAGATAGAATGCTACAGCGTGATAGACAGGCAGAATGCTACAGCGTGATAGATAGGCAGAATGCTACAGCGTGATAGATAGGCAGAATGCTACAGCGTGATAGACAGGCAGAATGCTACAGCGTGATAGATAGAATGCTACAGCGTGATAGACAGGCAGAATGCTACAGCGTGATAGATAGGCAGAATGCTACAGCGTGATAGATAGACAGGCAGAATGCTACAGCGTGATAGACAGGCAGAATGCTACAGCGTGATAGACAGGCAGAATGCTACAGCGTGGTAGACAGGCAGAATGCTACAGCGTGGTAGATAGAATGCTACAGCGTGATAGACAGGCAGAATGCTACAGCGTGATAGACAGGCAGAATGCTACAGCGTGATAGACAGGCAGAATGCTACAGTGTGGTAGACAGGCAGAATGCTACAGCGTGGTAGACAGGCAGAATGCTACAGCGTGATAGATAGACAGGCAGAATGCTACAGCGTGATAGATAGACAGGCAGAATGCTACAGCGTGATAGATAGGCAGAATGTTACAGCATGGTAGATAGAATGCTACAGCGTGATAGACAGGCAGAATGCTACAGCGTGATAGACAGGCAGAATGCTACAGCGTGATAGACAGGCAGAATGCTACAGCGTGATAGACAGGCAGAATGCTACAGCGTGGTAGATAGAATGCTACAGCGTGATAGACAGGCAGAATGCTACAGCGTGATAGACAGGCAGAATGCTACAGCGTGATAGACAGGCAGAATGCTACAGCATGATAGACAGGCAGAATGCTACAGCGTGATAGACAGGCAGAATGCTACAGCGTGATAGATAGTTAGGCAGAATGCTACAGCGTGATAGACAGGCAGAATGCTACAGCGTGATAGATAGAATGCTACAGCGTGATAGACAGGCAGAATGCTACAGCGTGATAGATAGGCAGAATGCTACAGCGTGATAGATAGGCAGAATGCTACAGCGTGATAGATAGGCAGAATGCTACAGCGTGATAGACAGGCAGAATGCTACAGCGTGATAGATAGAATGCTACAGCGTGATAGACAGGCAGAATGCTACAGCGTGATAGATAGGCAGAATGCTACAGCGTGATAGATAGACAGGCAGAATGCTACAGCGTGATAGACAGGCAGAATGCTACAGCGTGATAGACAGGCAGAATGCTACAGCGTGGTAGACAGGCAGAATGCTACAGCGTGGTAGATAGAATGCTACAGCGTGATAGACAGGCAGAATGCTACAGCGTGATAGACAGGCAGAATGCTACAGCGTGATAGACAGGCAGAATGCTACAGTGTGGTAGACAGGCAGAATGCTACAGCGTGGTAGACAGGCAGAATGCTACAGCGTGGTAGACAGGCAGAATGCTACAGCGTGATAGATAGACAGGCAGAATGCTACAGCGTGATAGATAGACAGGCAGAATGCTACAGCGTGATAGATAGGCAGAATGCTACAGCATGGTAGATAGAATGCTACAGCGTGATAGATAGACAGGCAGAATGCTACAGCGTGATAGACAGGCAGAATGCTACAGCGTGATAGACAGGCAGAATGCTACAGTGTGGTAGACAGGCAGAATGCTACAGCGTGATAGATAGACAGGCAGAATGCTACAGCGTGATAGATAGGCAGAATGCTACAGCATGGTAGATAGAATGCTACAGCGTGATAGATAGACAGGCAGAATGCTACAGCGTGGTAGATAGGCAGAATGCTACAGCGTGATAGACAGGCAGAATGCTACAGCGTGGTAGACAGGCAGAATGCTACAGCGTGATAGACAGGCAGAATGCTACAGCGTGATAGATAGGCAGAATGCTACAGCGTGATAGACAGGCAGAATGCTACAGCGTGATAGATAGATAGGCAGAATGCTACAGCGTGATAGATAGGCAGAATGCTACAGCGTGATAGATAGATAGGCAGAATGCTACAGCGTGATAGATAGACAAGCAGAATGCTACAGCGTGATAGACAGGCAGAATGCTACAGCGTGGTAGACAGGCAGAATGCTACAGCGTGATAGACAGGCAGAATGCTACAGCGTGATAGATAGGCAGAATGCTACAGCGTGATAGACAGGCAGAATGCTACAGCGTGATAGATAGATAGGCAGAATGCTACAGCGTGATAGATAGGCAGAATGCTACAGCGTGATAGATAGATAGGCAGAATGCTACAGCGTGATAGATAGATAGGCAGAATGCAGATGAGGAGTTTCGGCAATGGTTCGGGTTCCATTTTAAAGACGTGAAGGAATCCCTGAAAGGGTGTAAATTTAGAGGATATCGTTCTAGTGCAGTACTTGGATGATTTGTTTTTAGCCTCAAAAGACCATGATACTTACATACGTGGCCTCACCACACCGGTTAACTAACTATTTGGCAAAGCAGGACCATGAAGCGTCGTATGAAAAAAGGCCAATTGGCAAACAGGAGGAAATGTATTAGGTGGTCTTGATTTCTAAAGGCATGACAAACATTACTAGCACCACACATCAACACCATTCGTGCTCTGGCATGACCAAACACTCCTCGAACGCTCAGACAAACCCTGGGGGGGGGGGGTTTAATTTAATGAGAAACCTTAATCTGTCTTATTCTGAAATAGCTGAACCTCTTACAGAATTGACGAAAAGGGAGGAGGGTTCCCCTTGAGAGAAAAGAGCGGAGTCAAGATTGTGAGGAAGCGTTTTTGAAGAGTTAAGGAAACCGTTGTGTCAAGCGCATGAACTGGAGTTTCCTTTTAAAATGTTTGTGAATGAACAACTGTTCATTCACCTGTTCCTTCAGTTAATCATTTATTAATGTGATGCATTTCTTCATCTATTTGTTGATGAATTCCTTTCTGTGTTCTTCAGCTTCATGTTATCCTCCTCCATACGGTGATAACTTGGAGAATACTGCCTCCTGGTGCTACAACAGGAGAAGTGTTGAATGATAAAAGCAGAGGCTTGGAACTGACATGAATACTGTACAATGATGTATAATGACCCTACATGACTGACAGGGGGAGCTGTTTTGATGCCATGACCCTACATGACTGACAGGGGGAGCTGTTTTGATGCCATGACCCTACATGACTGCGGGGGAGCGGAGCCGCCCCGCGCGGGGGAGCTGTTTTGATGCCATGACCCACGCTGACAGGGGGCTGTTGAGCCAGACCCACATATATATATATATATATTTCACCTTTATTTAACCAGGTAGGCAAGTTGAGAACAAGTTCTCATTTACAATTGCGACCTGGCCAAGATAAAGCAAAGCAGTTTGACACAAACAACAACACAGAGTTACACATGGAGTAAAACAAACATACAGTCAATAATATATTAGAAAAATAAGTCTATATACAAAGTGAGCAAATGAGGTGAGGTAAGGGAGGTAAAGGCAAAAAAAGCCATGGTGGCGAAGTAAATACAATATAGCAAGTAAAACACTGGAATGGTAGATTTGCAGTGGAAGAAAGTGCAAAGTAGAAATAGAAATAATGGGGTGCAAAGGCAAAATAAATAAATACAGTAGGGGAAGTGGTAGTTGTTTGGGCTAAATTATAGATGGGCTATGTACAGGTGCAGTAATCTGTGAGCTGCTCTGACAGCTGGTGCTTAAAGCTAGTGAGGGAGTTAAGTATTTCCAGTTTTAGAGATTTTTGTAGTTCGTTCCAGTCATTGGCAGCAGAGAACTGGAAGGAGAGGCGGCCGAAGGAGGAATTGGCTTTGGGGGTGACCAGAGAGATATACCTGCTGGAGCGCGTGCTACGAGTGGGTGCTGCTATGGTGACCAGTGAGCTGAGATAAGGCGGAGCTTTACCTAGCAAAGACTTGTAGACGACCTGGAGCCAGTGGGATTGGCGACGAGTATGAAGCGAGGGCCAGCCAACGAGAGGGTACAGGTCGCAGTGGTGGGTAGTATATGGGGCTTTGGTGACAAAACGGATGGCACTGTGATAGACTGCATCCAATTTATTGAGTAGGGTATTGGAGGCTATTTTGTAAATGACATCGCCGAAGTCGAGGATCGGTAGGATGGTCAGTTTTACGAGGGTATGTTTGGCAGCATGAGTGAAAGATGCTTTGTTGCGAAATAGGAAGCCAATTCTAGATTTAACTCTGGATTGGAGATGTTTGATGTGAGTCTGGAAGGAGAGTTTAGTCTAACCAGACACCTAGGTATTTGTAGTTGTCCACATATTCTAAGTCAGAACCGTCCAGAGTAGTGATGCTGGACGGGCGGGTAGGTGCAGGCAGCGATCGGTTGAAGAGCATGCATTTAGTTTTACTTGTATTTAAGAGCAGTTGGAGGCCACGGAAGGAGAGTTGTATGGCATTGAAGCTCGTCTGGAGGGTAGTTAACACAGTGTCCAAAGAAGGGCCAGAAGTATACAGAATGGTGTCGTCTGCATAGAGGTGGATCAGAGACTCACCAGCAGCAAGAGCGACATCATTGATGTATACAGAGAAAAGAGTCGGCCCAAGAATTGAACCCTGTGGCACTCCCATAGAGACTGCCAGTGGCCCGGACAACTGGCCCTCCGATTTGACACACTGAACTTTATCAGAGAAGTAGTTGGTGAACCAGACGAGGCAGTCATTAGAGAAACCAAGGCTGCTGAGTCTGCCGATGAGGATGTGGTGATTGACAGAGTCGAAAGCCTTCGCCAGGTCAATGAATACGGCTGCACAGTACTGTTTCTTATCGATGGCGGTTACGATATCGTTAGGACCTTCAGCGTGGCTGAGGTGCACCCATGACCAGCTCTGAAACCAGATTGCATAGCGGAGAAGGTGCGGTGGGATTCGAAATGGTCAGTAATCTGTTTGTTGACTTGGCTTTCGAAGACTTTAGAGAGGCAGGGTAGGATAGATATAGGTCTGTAGCAGTTTGGGTCAAGAGTGTCCCCCCCTTTGAAGAGGGGGATGACCGCAGCTGCTTTCCAATCTTTGGGAATCTCAAACGACATGAAAGAGAGGTTGAACAGGCTAGTAATAGGGGTTGCAACAATTTCGGCAGATACTTTTAGAAAGAAAGGGTCCAGATTGTCTAGCCTGGCTGATTTGTAGGGGTCCAGATTTTGCAGCTCTTTCAGAACATCAGCTGAATGGATTTGGGAGAAGGATAAATGGGGAAGGCTTGGGCGAGTTGCTGTGGGGGGTGCAGTGCTGTTGACATGACTGACAGGGGGAGCTGTTTTGATGCCATGACCCTACATGACTGACAGGGGGAGCTGTTTTGATACCATGACCCTACATGACTGACAGGGGGAGCTGTTTTGATGCCATGACCCTACATGACTGACAGGGGGAGCTGTTTTGATGCCATGACCCTACATGACTGACAGGGGGAGCTGTTTTGATGCCATGACCCTACATGACTGACAGGGGGAGCTGTTTTGATGCCATGACCCTACATGACTGACAGGGGGAGCTGTTTTGATGCTACTGTGCAGCCATTTTTTGTACTGTGTGGGGGACCACTCAATATTGGGAAGGTGTTCCTAATATTAATAGGTATTCACCCCCAATTGTATTTCTTCACATTTTATTGTGTTACAAATCTTCAACCAAAACCTAATATTAAATAAAGGGAAACTGCGTGAACAAATAACACAACATTTGTATATTCAACACCCAGTGCCCCTGTGTGAAAATGTAATTGCCCGCTTACACTCAATAACTTGTTGCGCCACCTTCAGCTGCAATGACTCCAACCAAACGCTTTCTGTAGTTGTTCATCAGTTTCTCACGTCGATGTGGAGGAATTTTGGCCCACTCTTCCATACAGAACTGCTGTAATAAACCCACTCTTCCATACAGAACTGCTTTAATAAACCCACTCTTCCATACAGAACTGCTTTAATAAACCCACTCTTCCATACAGAACTGCTTTAATAAACCCACTCTTCCATACAGAACTCTTCCATACAGAACTGCTTTAATAAACCCACTCTTCCATACAGAACTGCTGTAATAAACCCACTCTTCCATACAGAACTGCTGTAATAAACCCACTCTTCCATACAGAACTGCTGTAATAAACCCACTCTTCCATCCAGAACTGCTGTAATAAACCCACTCTTCCATACAGAACTGCTGTAATAAACCCACTCTTCCATGTCAGAACCTGTTAGGGCTAGGGGGCAGTATTTACACGGCCGGATAAAAAACGTACCCGATTTAATCTGGTTATTACTACTGCCCAGAAACTAGAATATGCATATAATTGTTGGCTTTGGATAGAAAACACCCTAAAGTTTCTAAAACTGTTTGAATGGTGTCTGTGATTATAACAGAACTCATATGGCAGGCAAAAACCTGAGAAGATTTTGTACAGGAAGTGCCCTCTCTGACCATTCCTTGAGCTTCATTCTCTTTATTGAAAACTGAGGATCTTTAGCTGTAACGTGACACTTCCTACGGCTCCCATAGGCTCTCAGAACCCGGGAAAAAGCTGAATGATGTAATTCCAGCCCCTGGCTGAAAAACATTAGCGCCTTTGGTAAGTGGTCTATCAGAGGACAATGAGACTGAGGCGTGTGCACGAGGCGACCCCATGTTTTTATTTTCTCTGTCTTTGAACTAAAACACGGTTTCCCGGTCGGAATATTATCGCTTTTTTACGAGAAAAATGGCATAAAAATTGATTTTAAACAGCGGTTGACATGCTTCGAAGTACGGTAATGGTATATTTAGAATTTTTTTGTCACGAAACGCGTCGGGCGCATTACCCTTATTTACCCTTCGGATATTGTCTTGAACGCAAGAACAAAACAGAGGATATTTGAACATAACTATGGATTATTTTGAACCAAACCAACATTTGTTATTGAAGGGCCGGAGTGCATTCTGACGAAGAACAGCAAAGGTAATAACATTTTTCTTATAGTAAATCTGACTTTGGTGAGGGCTAAACTTGGTGGGTGTCTAAATAGCTAGCCCTGTGATGCCGGGCTATCTACTCAGAATATTGCAAAATGTGCTTTCACCGAAAAGCTATTTTAAAATCGGACATAGCGAGTGCATAGAGGAGTTCTGTATCTATAATTCTTAAAATAATTGTTATGTTTTTTGTGAACGTTTATCGTGAGTAATTTAGTAAATTCACCGTAAGTTTGCGGTGGGTATGCTAGTTCTGAACGTCACATGCTAATGTAAAAAGCTGGTTTTTGATATAAATATGAACTTGATTGAACAAAACATGCATGTATTGTATAACATAATGTCCTAGGATTGTCATCTGATGATAGATCATCAAAGGTTAGTGCTGCATTTAGCTGTGGTTTGGGTTTATGTGACATTAAATATTATATGCTAGCTTGAAAAATGGGTGTCTGATTATTTCTGGCTGGGTACTCTGCTGACATAATCTAATGTTTTGCTTTTGTTGTAAAGCCTTTTTGAAATTGGACAGTGTGGTTAGATTAACGAGAGTCTTGTCTTTAAAATGGTGTAAAATAGTCATATGTTTGAGAAATTGAAGTAATAGCATTTCTAAGGTATTTGAATAACGCGCCACGGGATTACACTGGCTGTTGCGTAGGTGGGACGATTTCGTCCCACCTACGCAACTACTATGATTAGTAGTTGCGACAACTACTATGATTATTATTATTTGACCATGCTGGTCATTTATGAACATTTTAACATCTTGACCACGTTCTGTTATAATCTCCACCCGGCACAGCCAGAAGAGGACTGGCCACCCCTCATAGCCTGGTTCCTCTCTAGGTTTCTTCCTAGGTTTTGGCCTTTCTAGGGAGTTTTCCTAGCCACCGTACTTCTTTCACATGCATTGCTTGCTGTTTGGGGTTTTAGGCTGGGTTTCTGTACAGCACTTTGAGATATCAGCTGATGTACGAAGGGCTATATAAATACATTTGATTTGATTTGATTTGAACATAGAAAAATGCACATAGAACGCCCACCCAATGTAACACCCTGGCCTAACCAAAATAAAGAACAAAAACCCCTCTCTATGGCCAGGGCGTTACAGTACCCCCCCCCCCAAGGTGCGGACTCCAACCGCAAAACCTGGCTCTAAAGGGGAGGGTCCGGTTGGGCCTTCTTACGGCGGCGGCTCAGGTGCGGGACGTGGCCTCTGTTCCACCCTTGGCGTCGCCCTCTTAGGTGGTGCACCTGGCCGCGCCGAAGGTCTGGTGGGCGACCCTGACTGCGCCCGGCTGGCGGGCGGCGATGGCTGCGCCGGCGGCGGCGATGGCTGCGCCTGGCTGGCGGGTGTCCCTGGCGGCTCCAACGGCACTGACCCAGGATTCACCAGGCTGGGGAGATATGAAGGAGGCCTGGCCCTGGGCGCAGGCACAGGACTCACCAGTCTGGCGGGCGGCTCTGGCGGCTCCGGCGGCTCCGGGCTGGCGGGCGGCTCTGGCGGCTCTGGCCCAGGATTCACAAGGCTGGGGAGACATGAAGGAGGCCTGGCCCTGGGCACAGGCACAGGACTCACCGGGCGGCTCTGACTGCTCTGGACAGGCGGGCGGCTCTGGCTGCTCCGGACTGGCGGACGGCTCTGGCGGCTCCGGACAGGCGGGCGGGCTCTGGCGGCTCCGGACAGGCGGGCGGCTCTGGCGGCTCCTGACTGGCGGGCGGCTCTGGCGGCTCCTGACTGGCGGGCGGCTCTGGCGGCTCCTGACTGGCGGGCAGCTCTGGCGGCTCCGGACTGGCGGGCAGCTCTGGCGGCACCAGACTGGCGGGCAGCTCTGGCGGCTCCGGACTGGCGAGACCCACTGGAGGCCTAGTCCTGGGAGGTGGCACAGGACGGACCAGGATGGGGAGACCCACTGGAGACCTGGTCCGTGGAGCAGGCACAGGACTGACCAGGATGGGGAGACCCACTGGAGGCCTGGTCCGAAGAGGAGGCACAGGATAAACCGGGCTGTGGGGGAGCACTGGAGTTCTGGTACGGACGCTCTTTACCCACACTCCAGGCTGAATGCCCACTTTGGCCCGGCACGGGCGGAGAGCAGGCATTGGGCGAACTGGACCCTCCCAGTGCTCTGGAGACACAGTGCGCAACGCCGGCGCAGGATAACCTGGACCGAGGAGGTGCACTGGAGACCAGACGCGCTGAGCTGACACCACCCTTCCTGGCTCGATGCCTGCCCTCTCATGGCACTTGCGGGGGGCTGGTATGTAGCGCACCGGGCTTTGAACGCGCACTGGGGACACCGTGCGCTCCACAGCATAACACGGTGTCTTACCAGTACCACGCTGCTTCCGGTAAGCACGGGGAGTTGGCTCAGGTCTACCGCCTGACTCCGCCAATCTCCCCTTGTGCCCCCCCCAAATTTTTGGGGGGCTGCCTCTCGTGTCTGCTGCGGTCCCTTTCCTCATACCAGCGCCTCTCAGCTCTCGCCGCCTCGATCTCCCACTGCGGGCGGCGATAATCCCCAGCTTGAGCCCATGGTCCACCTTCATCCAGTAATTCCTCCCATCTCCAGGAATCCTGAACGATCCTCTCCATTTTCTCCAAAGTCCATGAGTCCTTCTCCTGGTGCCTTTCCTTCCTCCGCTGCTTGGTCTGTTTTTGGTGGGTAATTCTGTAAGGGCTGTCGTGAGAGAGAGACCAAGGTGCAGCAGAGTTAGTGTTCATCGTAAAAGGTTTTAATTAAAAAACAAGAGAACACTACAAAAATGAACAAAAACGACAGCAAACAGTTCTGTTAGGAAAATACTCAAAACAGAAACAATTACCCACAAAACCCAAAGGAAAAACATGCTCCTTATGTGTGACTCCCAATCAGCAACAACACTCTACAGCTGTGCCTGATTGGAAGCCACACACGGCCAAAATCATTGAAACAAACCAACATAGAAAAATGCACATAGAACGCCCACCCAATGTAAACACCCTGGCCTAACCAAAATAAAGCACAAAAACCCCTCTCTATGGCCGGGGCGTTACACACTCGACTGTTGAACGATATTCTGAACCGGATGCAGGTCATCCACTGCCATAGCTCCACTTGCACCTTCAACTATTTTCTGTACCTCTATGTAGGAGACCTATTGTACATCTTGGATCCTTGCAACTTCAAACTCCTTTATACT
This sequence comes from Salmo salar, assembly GCF_965601325.2. NCBI lineage: Eukaryota > Metazoa > Chordata > Actinopteri > Salmoniformes > Salmonidae > Salmo > Salmo salar. Next base: position 95,189,476 of record NC_138294.1, on the reverse strand, counting down.
GATGGGGCTCTCTAGAAATACGGCAATGTGATTTACACCACAATTGCTACACCGTACATTATGAGATTCTTCAACTACATGTTGATTCCATTGACACACACTTGAGACATGACCATACTTTTTTTTTTGCAATTTCGGCACTGTAACATACAGCGTATTTCATTTTTACATGGAGCTCTTCATCAAACATGAGTAAAACAGACTGTTTTTCTTCCTTCTTTCCATCCACTACATGCTGCTGGAATCTTCTTCTTAAGACATGAAGCCTCAATGTCCAGCGATACTCCTGATTTCATATCTTGAAATTGGTGCCCTGCTCCGAAAATCAAAGCTCTCCACTTCAGATGTCATTAACTTAAGCTTTTCTCCTTCTGCTCTTCCCGAGACTCATGAACAGCCAAAGCCCTACCTGGTAACTGACTGATTCTACTTTTCCTAATGCTTCTTTTATCATCTATGTGATCTCAAATGGATTTCCCCAAGTATACATCATTATTAACAAATAACACTCCAACAATAAAAAAAAAATCTCTATTTTTCATTGCCAGTCTTCCACTCACTCACTCAATGTGGCATCAGAATCAACCAGCACTTCTGCTTCTGCCATTATTCTGCTTCTCCAACCTTCTCTCCATGTCCTCCATCGCCACATCCTCACTATTCACTGCCGGTTTGAACCAGTTAATTTAACATGGCTCTCGTTGATATAACATTCCAAAATACCATGGAAATGAATGCATCACAATACCAGGCAGCCATTGAGAGTGTACCCATGACTCACAAGTTACCAGCCAATTGCCAAGGTTAGAGCTTCCAAGACCGTTCGATGTATTCTTCTATAGCAAAACCGCTCCTGGTCTTCTTCTATGGTATTATGGCGGTCCGCAAAACAAACATAAGAGGTGCATGCCGCCAACTACTGTAGTGGAGTGTGTAGTCAATCACAGGTTACAGACTAAATGAATAAAGAAACAAACATTAAGAAACTAAACCCTCCTTACCTAATCCCTTTCAACCCCCATCCACCCCCGTCCAACCTCAATACCCTACACATCAATCTTTCCCTCTCTTCCACATTCCGGTATTTACAACAATACTTTTACATGCTTGCCAACCAGATGTAATGATGAGTTCAATGTCCTAGGCGCGGCCGAGCAAACACCATCTCTTCTTCCTAATCTGACCTTTGGAACTCAATCCACCGACCTTTCTTTTGGTGGCTTGCTATCCCACCTCTTCTGCCACACTGTCACGTCCTGACCATAGAGAGCTCGTATTTTTCTATGGTAGAGTAGGTCAGGGCGTGACTGGCTGGGTTTTGTCTAGGAGGCAGCCGGTCATCGTTGTCTCTAATTGGGGACCATATTTAAGTTGTTGTTTTTCCCACTAGTGTTTGTGGGAGATTATTTTGAGTTTATGCATGTAGCACCTCTTCGTCACGGTTTTGTTGTTTATAGTTTATTGTATTGTCTTGCATAGTTTCACATAGAAATAAAAGATGTGGAACGATACGCACGCTGCGCCTTGGTCTCTTTCATACGACATCCGTGACACACACATCTATCATAATGGCTCTTATCTTACATTTGGCCTCACCTACCGCTCCCGGTCATACTGACAGAACTGTGTACCGGAGTTCCCCAACTGGTAGCCCGCGGTGGGTTTATTTTTGTATTGTTTATAAATCATTGTATCTTTCAGTGTCTCAGTGTTACTTGTAATGTTTTGTGTTTTTTGTTGCTGTTGTGGACAACAGGAAGATGAAGCTGCTGCTTCTGCAAAAGCTACTGGGGATCCAAATAAACAAGTAAATGTTAATGTTTGGCTTGATGCGATATTCAGAAAATCCATCATGGGGGAAGTTACGTACCGTGGTAAATGTATTCCCTTTATGCAAATGTATTCTAATTTGCTCTCTGTTTATCATAGACGCTTCAAACAACTTTATAAAGATCGTTGACATCTAGTGGAAGCCGTAGGTGTTGCGAAATGAATCCTTTCTCACTATGGTATCTATAAAACAATGACACTAAATAGTACAGTCACAAAATTCACATTTTTTGGATCTATTTTTCACAGGTTTTTGCCTGCAATATGAGTTTTGTTATACTTACAGACACCATTCAAACTGTTTTAGAAAATTCAGAGTGTTTTCTATCCGAATGTGTTAATAATATGCATATCCTAGCTTCTGAGTTGGTGTAGGAGGCAGTTAAAAATGGGCACATATTTTTTTCAAAATGTCTCAATACTGCCCCCGAGCCCCAACAGGTTAAAAAAAATATATATATAGTTAATAAACTCGTTTGTAAGACCTTGTTACAGTTGGTGTTTAGCTTAAACTGTTAAGGAGCTTTCCCATTTTGAAAACCAACCACTTTAGAATGCCATTGACAGCCATGTTGTTTTATGCCATTTCATATAGTTAGAATGTAATAATATAATAATAATATTTAATAATAATATTTAGTGGCAGGATATGTGCTATTATCAGACCTTCTGGGATGAAAAAAACTTTGAAATTAACACAAAAAACAGTTAAGTGAAATATGAGCTTTTATCTAAAGCCTATAAAAGACAGGAAATTCAAAAGCTAATATGACCTATGCACTAACAAGGTTTTTCAGCATCAACAGCTTGACTACTGCTAGAGAGTACTGTACCTTTATTGCTCTACTGCTAGAGAGTACTGTACCTTTATTGATCTACTGCACTGCAACAGATGTCCTCACATTGGATGGGTTGGTTAGGATTCAAACCTTCTCTCAAACAGCCTAATACACACTGGTTCAAGGCTTTGGGTAACTGGTGAAAAGGAGTTAGGCGCAGGAGAGCTGAGGTGCGTGGACAAGGTATTTAATACACTGAAACCACCAGTATAGAAACAATACAACGATACGTGAAATATACCGGTACCACGAAAAGGGTGTACCCGGTACTACGAAAATTACACAGGTGCAACAAAACCCGGCAACAAAATACCATCCGTCAGATACAGCCATCAACATAGAACAAACACGTGCACAATGACATGTGGGAAACAGAGGGTTAAACAGGTAATGGGGGGAATTGAAACCAGGTGTAAAAAAAACCCACAGACAAAACAAAATGGAAAATGAAAAGTGGATCGGCTGGAAGACCGGTGATGTCGACCGCCGAGCGCCGCCCGAACAAGGAGAGGGTCCCTCCCACTCTGTCTGTTGGGATCTCTTGTATTGTAGTTGTTTGGATGTTAAATGACGAGACAGAGTCATTGATGGGAGTAACCAGTCTTGTTCAGCACATTGCAATACATCGGGGTATATCAAGCACACCGGTAAAAAACACTGGCGTTGCAATAATTAACATTTACCAAAAGATGGCATCAACGTGCTATCTTACATCCATAATATCTTCCATTGTATAAAATAGGACAGGAGCTGTCAATTCACTAACAAAACAAACCTAGTAATAATATTTAACATGAACAGTTTAGGTTTTTTCCAGGTATAAAATAAACAACACATTTTGATAGTCTCTTCACTTTTCCCATTCCTTTATTTGGGGGGGAAATCTCTGTCTGTCAACAATTTCTTAAGCCTAGGCGTCCCGCTAGTGGAACAACTTCCGGTGAAACTGGAGAGTGTGCAATTCAAATAAATAATCATAAAAAATTATGGATATTAAACATTTAGGTATATATAAGTGTCTTATATCGGTTGAAAGCTTAAATTCTTGTTAATCTAACTGCACTGTTTGTAGAAATGTTAAAATAAATAATAACACAATAGTTAAATTCTCCTACATTATTTTAACATTTCTACAAACTTCAAAGTGTTTTCTTTCCAATGGTACCAATTATATTAATATCCTGGCTTCAGGGCCTCAGCAACAGGCAGTTTACTTTGGGCACGTAATTCAGGCGGAAATGGAGAAAAAAGGGGCCTAGCCCTAAGTCTTTTAGGTCGCTGGGACAGCCGCCCGCAGCGTGAAAAGAGAGGGGGCTTTTCTGTGAGGACTGCAAGTTCACGTACAGGCGTGTCACCTGAGTGTCTGAGGAGAGTATTGATGGGTGATGGAGCGGCCACCTTGTGATCCCCTGGCTCTTCACCCAGTGCCTCAGGCCCCACATTACTTTCTGGGGTTCCGTCCTTTGTCATGCAACCCCTATGACCATCAGGGTTCTGCGTAGGTGCTGGCTCAGCAACCCAAAAGTCAACCCTGTTATGACGGTACAGTGATCCATTCACTTCGACCAAGTAGGAGCATGGTACCACTTTCTGTACACAGGATCTGAGTCTCCAGAGGCCCGTAGTGGCTTCATTCGCACTGTTTCACCCACGGTGAGCTCAGGTAAGTCTTTTGCGGATTTGTCAAAGATGTACTTGAACACCTGTCTTTGTGACAAAGCTTCTCCAGCACGTCTGTCACCACACAGGGCTCCGGGAGAGTGTTGGATACTGGCACAGCTGCTTTGTTTTGCAATTTTGATTACCGATTCTGCCTTCTGATGTCTGTGTGTGTCTGATGCAGCAGCACTGCTTTTGGGTGTCGTGGCGATGTGCTCGAATTCCCGAACAGAACTCAAAGCAGGAGAATGGGGCCCATTATCTGAGATGACCCTATCTGGCTGGCCATAGCGGGCAAACTGAGCCTTGCAGCGTTTGTTCGCTGTCTCTGCTGCGAGGTCGGAGAGAAGTCCCAGAAGTCTGAGAAATGATTGATTACCAGCAGAAAGACTTTGCCACTGTGCTGGAAGAGATATAGCCTTACTAATCTGCCAGGAGCACATCGGTAGCTCGTGGTACATCATCGTCGCTCTCTCTGACCCTTGAATATTACTCTGTGCTGAACACTGAGCTCAATCTTTGACTGGCTAATATTATCTGATGGATAGAGCGGTTTCTTCCATGCAGTCAGGCCAGCCCATCAGAATCACAGACCTCAATGCCTGGAGGCGCTCGTCCCTGTCTGTATACTGTCTAATTTGTACAAGACGCTGATCAGTAAAATTGAGGTAGTCAGCCTGTTTGATATGTTTGTAAGATGAACAATGTGATGTTTATTAATGAAGTTGAGGTAGTATTCCTGCTGAGTGTTGAGGTAGTATCCCTGCTGAGTGTTGAGGTAGTATCCCTGCTGAGTGTTGAGGTAGTATCCCTGCTGAGCGTTGAGGTAGTATCCCTGCTGAGTGTTGAGGTAGTATCCCTGCTGAGCGTTGAGGTAGTATCCCTGCTGAGCGTTGAGGTAGTATCCCTGCTGAGCGTTGAGGTAGTATCCCTGCTGAGCGTTGAGGTAGTATCCCTGCTGAGCGTTGAGGTAGTATCCCTGCTGAGCGTTGAGGTAGTATCCCTGCTGAGTGTTGAGGTAGTATCCCTGCTGAGTGTTGAGGTAGTATCCCTGCTGAGTGTGTGTGTGTGTGTGTGTGTGTGTGTGTGTGTGTGTGTGTGTGTGTGTGTGTGTCTGAGGCAGTATCCCTGCTGAGTGTTTTTGTGTGTGTGTGTTTGAGGCTGTAACCCTGCTGAGTGTTTGTGTGTGTGTGTGTGTGTGTGTGTGTGTGTGTGTGTGTGTGTGTGTGTGTGTGTGTGTGTGTGTGTTTGAGGCAGTATCCCTGCTGAGTGTTTGTGTGTGTTTGAGGCAGTATCCCTGCTGAGTGTTTGTGTGTGTGTGTGTGTCTGATGCCGCAGCCCCGCTGAGCATGTCACTCACGTACATCTCCTGGCCTATGCAGCACCATGAGGTTGATCTTTGTATAGTCAGTAACATGCTTTGCAGTCATTTCAGGGTGTTCAGAAGAGGCTTGCTGAATACAGCAATACGTGGCTTGTGATCTGTCTCCACGGTAATGTTGTCTTACCCGTACAGGTAGTTGTGGAAGCGTTGGCATGCAAACACAATGCTGAGTCACTCCTCTATCTGGGCATAGTTCTGCTCTGTTGGAGTGAGTGCCCTAGAGGCGAATGCCACAGGCTGGCCCTCCTGCATGAGGCAACAGCCCAGGCCATACTGGCTCGAGTCACTCTGAATCGTGACAGGTTTTCACACATTGTAGTATCACAGTACAGGTGTTTGGGTGACCAGGTGTCTGGGTGACCAGGTGTCTGGGTGACCAGGTGTCTGGGTGATGTGTTTGAGTGACCAGGTGTCTGGGTGACCACTTGTCTGGGTGACCAGGTGTCTGGGTGATGTGTTTGAGTGACCAGGTGTCTGGGTGACCACTTGTCTGAGTGACCAGGTGTCTGGGTGACCAGGTGTCTGGGTGACCAGGTGTCTGGGTGATGTGTTTGAGTGACCAGGTGTCTGGGTGACCACTTGTCTGGGTGACCAGGTGTCTGGGTGACCACTTGTCTGGGTGACCACTTGTCTGGGTGACCAGGTGTCTGGGTGACCACTTGTCTGGGTGACCAGGTGTCTGGGTGATGTGTTTGAGTGACCAGGTGTCTGGGTGACCAGGTGTCTGGGTGACCAGGTGTCTGGGTGACCAGGTGTCTGGGTGTCTGGGTGCTTTATTTGTTGCTTTATTTGCCTCACCTCTGTGCCGTGTTTTGGAAGCCAATGCCAGATGGCGTCCTTGTCATGACAGATGGTGTCCTTGTCATGCCAGAATGACGTCATGACAGATGACGTCCTTGTCATGACAGATGGTGTCCTTGTCATGCCAGATGGTGTCCTTGTCCATAAGCCTCCTTAGTGGCTCCCACACCTCAGAGAGCCGCGGTAGGAACTTGGCCAGGTAGGTGACGAGTCTGACCAAGGGCTGCACAGCCTTCACATTAGATTGGGGGGGGGGGGGGGGGGGTCCAAGACAGCCTTCACTTTCTCAGGATCCACCTTCAATCCGGTGGAGGACAAGATGTGCCCAAGAAAGCGTACATCTGGCACTTTGACCTGATGATTTAGCCTTAGCTTAGCCTTAGCTTGACCTGTCCATCAGGTCCAGCAGCTTAGCTTCATGGTCACATTTTGCCTCCTCATCACTGTCCCCACAGCCCACTACGAGGATGCCATCTGCTATGGGTCCCACGCCACTGAGTCCCATCAGCAACTCGTGCTGTTTCCTGCTGATACACCTCTGGAACCACAGAGACGCCAAACGGGAGCTTCAACCACCTCTTCCTGCCCCAGGGTGTCCAAAAGGTGGTCATGTAGCTGCTGGGCTCGTCGAGCTGGGTATCTCTGGCGTCCACGAGGGTGAAGACTGGCGTTCGGGAGCTTGTAAAGAACATTCGCCGATTTGGGCATAACGTAATGTGGACGTCTCAGAGCCCGGTTGACGTGTTTAGAATCAATGCATATCCGTAGCTTGTCTGGTTTCTTGACGATGACCATATGACTTATCCAGTCTGTAGGCTCGGCGACGGATATGATGTGGCCGTCTGCTTCATATTTGTCAAGCTGAGCCTTCGCAGCTGCTTTCATGGCCACTGGTACATTGCGGGGTGCACACTGGACACGCTGGATTGCCGCGTCCAACTCAAAGTGGACTTCGCCGGGAACTGACTGGACCGGTGCGTTGAAGACATTATGGTATTTGCTTAGGAGTGTCTCCTTGCTCAGTGGCCAAGCCTGGACTTTGTCTATTTAATAAGGTCTGCTGGGATGGTGAAGATAATAAGCCTGAGACGCTCGCATGTGGATCCTGACAGTAATGGCTGTTGACTAGCCTCAACTATTTCAAACTCAAGGGTGTGTTTCTGGCCACGCACAACACAATCTGTCACAAACAGGCATAACAAGGTCAATAATCTGGCCTGAATACAGTTTAGTCTTGGTGCTACGCTGTGTGAGTTTGTCTCCGGCCCCTGAATCTAGTTGGCATTGCTGTGGTTATTAAATTGTAGAGCGACAAACCACCTTTTTTTCCTTTGGCCCTCACTGCCCCATATGCACTCAATAGCATAGACATCCTTCTTCATCTGTGTTTGTTTCAATGGAGTGCACTTTACCCTCCTTTCTCTTGCTTTTCATGCAGACCCTCGCAAAGTGATTAGATGTACCAAATGATTTGCATATTTTTCCATAGCCTGGGCAGTGTTCTTTTCCACGTCCATGAGAAAAGCCACCATATCTGCACGTATTGGGGCTGTCTATTGCAGAGTTGACTGTAGTATTAGCATTAGCTGATGCAATTTCATTACTGGCTGCCTGAATGTAGCATTGACATTGTCCATATGTTGCCTTTCTAGCTCCATGGACCTTATCTGTATAACAGTAAGCTCTGTTGTACGGCATGTCTCTACTGCCAAGACCAGCATCAGGGCGTGCTCTGCTGCACAGCATGTCTCTACTGCCAAGACCAGCGCCAGGTCACGCTCTGCTGCACGGAATGTCTCTACTGCCAAGACCAGCGTCAGGTCGCGCTCTGCTGCACAGCATGTCTCCACTGCCAAGACCAGCGTCAGGTCGCGCTCTGCTGCACAGCATGTCTCCACCTCCAAGACCAGCGTCAGGTCGCGCTCTGCTGCACGGCATGTCTCCACTGCCAAGACCAGCGTCAGGTCACGCTCTCTCAGCAAACGTCTGCGCGTCCCCTCATCAGCTGTACCAAGCGCTATCTTATCTCTGATCAGTTCATCTCTTAATAAAACCTTTTTGGGATAGGGGGCAGCATTCGGAATTTTGGATGAAAAGCATGCCCAAAGTAAACTGCCTGCTACTCAGGCCCAGAAGCTAGGATATGCATATAATTGGTATATTTGGATAGAAAACACTCTAAAGTTTCAAAAACTGTTACAATAATGTCTGTGAGTATGACAGAACTGATATGGCGGGCAAAAACCTGAGGAAAATCCATCCAGGAAGTACTATTATTTTGAAAGGCTGTTTTTCCATTGAAAGCCTATCCACCATACAAAGACTTAGGACCCAGTTCACAATCTCTATGGCTTCTTCTCCATGTGGCCAGTCTTTAGGCATTGTTTCAGGCTTTTACTCTGAAAAATGAGGGAGATACAGCACTTTCAATGAGTGGACAGTGGACATTTCCAGACATGAGTCCTGCGCGTGACCGGGAGCGCGCCTTTCTTGTTTCTCCTTTTCTATTGATGAAGCTTTTGTCCGGTTGAAATATTATTGATTATTTATGACAAAAACAACCTGAGGATTGATTTTAAACATCGTTTGACATGTTTCTACGAACTTTTATTGTACTTTTTTTTATTTTTCGTCTGTCTGTTGTGACCGCGCTTTGTTCCAATGGATTGCTGAACAAAACACACCAACCAAACGGAGGTTTTTGGACTTAAAGAGGGACATTATCGAACAAAACGAACATTTATTGTGTAACATGGAGTCTTCGGAGTGCAACCATATGAAGATCATCAAAGGTAAGTGATAAACTTTATCGCTATTTCTGACTTTTGTTACTCCTCTACTTGGCTGGTTGCTCTTTGTAATGATTTGTCTGCTGGGCGCTGTTCTCAGATAATCGCATGGTTTGCTTTTGCTGTAAAGCCTTTTTGAAATCTGACACAGCAGTTGGATTAACAAAAAGTTTATCTTTAAGCTGGTGTACAACATTTGTATCTTTTATGTATGTTTATTATGAGAATTTCTGTTTTGTTGAGTTTCACGCTCTGCGATTTCACCGGATGTTGTTTGAGACAGTGGATTACTGAACAAAACGCTCTAACAAAACAGGAGGTTTTTGGATATAAAGAGTGACTTTATCGAACAAAACTAACATTTATTGGGTAACTGGGAGTCTTGTGTGTGTAACCATATGAAGATCATCAAAGGTAAGTGATTCATTTTATCGCTATTTCTGAATTTTGTTACTCTACTTGGCTGGTTACTGTTTGTAATGTTTTGTGTTTGCGCTGTCCTCAGATAATCACATGGCATGCTTTCGCCGTAAAGCCTTTTTGAAATCTGACACCTTGGCTGGATTAACAACAAGATAAGCTTTATTTTGATGTACTGCACTTGTCATTTTATGACAGTTAAATATTTATAGTAATTTCATTTGAATTTGGCGCTCTGCAATTTCATCGGATGTTGTCGATAAGAAGTTTTAAAGCACCATATTCACATTTCCCTTAGCCTGGTGGCGAAGCTGTCAATGGACTCCTCGTCCTCCTGTTTGCAACAGCCGAAAACATAACGCTCGTGGATAACGTTCATTGCTGGCTTAAAGTAACGTTCAAGAGCATCAAGAATAGCTGTTACGTTACCTTGCTGAGCTGCTGTTAGGTTCAGGTTGTGTTTGTATTCGGCTCCCATTATAGTCCTCAAAGTGACAGCCGTCGTCCTTTTCCTGAAGTCCCGTTGCTAGTGCATAGTCCTCCCATTCACCTCTAAACATATCCCAGTTCGTGCTCCAAATCTCCGCTGACCTTCATAATGGCGGGAGGAGGAATGTTCTAACAACATTGAAGCTAACTGCTAACTAGAAAACTTACTGTAGCTAAAGTGAATTCCGGCAAGATTTTACTCATGGGAGCATATTTTATAAACCAGAATAGTTTGCTCTAATTTTGCGGAAATCATGGATAGTTATCCCACTTCTGACACCATGTTTGGATGTTAAATGACAAGACAGAGTCATTGATGGGAGTAACCAGTCTTGTTCAGCACATTGCAATACATCCGGGTATATCAAGCACACCGGTAAAAAAACACTGGCGTTGCAATAATTAACATTTACCAAAAGATGGCATCAACGTGCTATCTTACATCCATAACAGCAGTCTGCTTTTTTTGCAGGAGGCCAGTGGGTAGAGCTGGGATGTGGCAAACTTGTGCAGGCTTGGCCTATAGGCCACATCAGCCAACACTATCTCTCCTCCCTGAATGGCAGGCTGACTTCCTCCACCTTTTGGTTGCTGGTCTGTTTTAACCATACAACATCCTCTCTCCCCTCATCCTCAAACTGCAGACACTACCAATCCTACACACGTCTACAGATTGTTACATTTTAGTATTTCATATTATTTAGTTTAATAAATGTATTCCCTTTTTCCATTTCAGTCATATGTGGCCTCCCTTTGTTGTTATGAACAATGAGCCAGGTCGTAACAATACTCGTAGATTAGGTTGACCCATTAATGTACTTGGTAATGGAAACACTTATTTTTCAGCCAGGAAGTACTGGGAGATGGAGTTGGCTGCTATATATAGCCAGGAAGTACTGGGAGATGGAGTTGGCTGCTATATATAGCCAGGAAGTACTGGGAGATGGAGTTGGCTGCAGCAGAACCACTGAGACAGTCAGAGAGATGTATATAGTCAGGAAGTACTGGGAGATGGAGTTGGCTGCTATAGAACCACTGAGACAGAGAGATGTATATAGTCAGGAAGTACTGGGAGATGGAGTTGGCTGCTATAGAACCACTGAGACAGTCAGAGACAGAGAGATGTATATAGTCAGGAAGTACTGGGAGATGGAGTTGGCTGCAGCAGAACCACTGAGACAGTCAGAGAGATGTATATAGTCAGGAAGTACTGGGAGATGGAGTTGGCTGCTATAGAACCACTGAGACAGAGAGATGTATATAGTCAGGAAGTACTGGGAGATGGAGTTGGCTGCTATAGAACCACTGAGACAGAGAGATGTATATAGTCAGGAAGTACTGGGAGATGGAGTTGGCTGCAGCAGAACCACTGAGACAGTCAGAGAGATGTATATAGTCAGGAAGTACTGGGAGATGGAGTTGGCTGCAGCAGAACCACTGAGACAGTCAGAGAGATGTATATAGTCAGGAAGTACTGGGAGATGGAGTTGGCTGCAGCAGAACCACTGAGACAGTCAGAGAGATGTATATAGTCAGGAAGTACTGGGAGATGGAGTTGGCTGCAGCAGAACCACTGAGACAGTCAGAGAGATGTATATAGTCAGGAAGTACTGGGAGATGGAGTTGGCTGCTATAGAACCACTGAGACAGAGAGATGTATATAGTCAGGAAGTACTGGGAGATGGAGTTGGCTGCAGCAGAACCACTGAGACAGTCAGAGAGATGTATATAGTCAGGAAGTACTGGGAGATGGAGTTGGCTGCTATAGAACCACTGAGACAGAGAGATGTATATAGTCAGGAAGTACTGGGAGATGGAGTTGGCTGCAGCAGAACCACTGAGACAGTCAGAGACAGAGAGATGTATATAGTCAGTGTGGCAGAACAGGGGGTTTGGTCAAAACGTTTACACAGATCCGACACGGACAGAGTAGGATTAGCTCAATTTCAAGTGTGTTTATTTTAATAACAAACCAAAAGAAAAGCTCTCCTCCATGAGACCCTCTCCGGGATACCGTCTTCTCCGGGTCTGGCTGTATCCTGTGGGGATCAAAAACTGAACTCCCTCCTTTTACCTCTGGAACTATACAGGAGTAACCTTAACTTCCCCCAGTCCCTTCTCCAGTGTGCTGCCCTTCTGGCAGCTTTATGGGACCTGTCCAGCTGGTGAGCAATCAGCCTTTGATTTACTCACCAACCTCAATCACCCCCAATTAGTCCTGGCCAGAGAGCCCGTCGAGACCAGGCACGTCCAGCAGAGTGAGCCATCGTCTCGTGATGGGTACTCCGTCTATCACCAGGCCTCGACGAGTTTCCCCCGGTGGCTGACCTGCCACATCGGGAGGTACTGGGAGATGGGAGTTTGTTGCTATAGAACAACTGAACCATGACCCTATAGAGGACGAGGGAGGCGTGACGATAATAATGGAGTCTGTAACTCACGCCACGCCCAGGTCAACCAGATAGAGGAAGGGAGTGTTGATGAGAGCGTTCAGACAGTTGACCACGTCTCCTGATATCACCTGGGGCCAGCTACCCTGTAAGATAATCCACCATAATACACCTTGGGCCAGCTACCCTGTAAGGTAATCCACCATAATCCACCTGGGGCCAGCTACCCTGTGAGGTAATCCACACCATGATACACCTGGGGCCAGCTACCCTGTAAGGTAATCCACCATAATACACCTGGGGCCAGCTACCCTGTAAGGTAATCCACACCATGATACACCTGGGGCCAGCTACCCTGTAAGGTAATCCACCATAATACACCTGGGGCCAGCTACCCTGTAAGGTAATCCACCATGATACACCTGGGGCCAGCTACCCTGTAAGGTAATCCACCATAATACACCTGGGGCCAGCTACCCTGTAAGGTAATCCACCATGATACACCTGGGGCCAGCTACCCTGTAAGGTAATCCACACCATAATACACCAGGGGCCAGCTACCTTGTAAGGTAATCCACACCATAATACACCTGGGGCCAGCTACCCTGTAAGGTAATCCACCATGATACACCTGGGGCCAGCTACCCTGTAAGGTAATCCACCATAATACACCTGGGGCCAGCTACCCTGTAAGGTAATCCACACCATAATACACCTGGGGCCAGCTACCCTGTAAAGTAATCCACCATAATACACCTGGGGCCAGCTACCCTGTAAGGTAATCCACCATGATACACCTGGGGCCAGCTACCCTGTAAGGTAATCCACCATAATACACCTGGGGCCAGCTACCCTGTAAGGTAATCCACCATGATACACCTGGGGCCAGCTACCCTGTAAGGTAATCCACACCATAATACACCAGGGGCCAGCTACCTTGTAAGGTAATCCACACCATAATACACCTGGGGCCAGCTACCCTGTAAGGTAATCCACCATGATACACCTGGGGCCAGCTACCCTGTAAGGTAATCCACCATAATACACCTGGGGCCAGCTACCCTGTAAGGTAATCCACACCATAATACACCTGGGGCCAGCTACCCTGTAAAGTAATCCACTATAATACACCTGGGGCCAGCTACCCTGTAAGGTAATCCACCATGATACACCTGGGGCCAGCTACCCTGTAAGGTAATCCACACCATGATACACCTGGGGCCAGCTACCCTGTAAGGTAATCCACTATAATACACCTGGGGCCAGCTACCCTGTAGGGTAATCCACCATGATACACCTGAGGCCAGCTACCCTGTAAGGTAATCCACACCATAATACACCTGGGGCCAGCTACCCTGTAAGGTAATCCACCATGATACACCTGGGGCCAGCTACCCAGTAAAGTAATCCACATCATAATACACCTGGGGTCAGCTACCCAGTAAGGTAATCCACACCATAATACACCTGGGGCCAGCTACCCTGTAAGGTAATCCACCATAATACACCTGGGGCCAGCTACCCTGTAAGGTAATCCACCATAATACACCTGGGGCAAGCTACCCAGTAAGGTAATCCACCATAATACACCTGGGGCCAGCTACCCTGTAAGGTAATCCACCATGATACACCTGGGGCCAGCTACCCAGTAAGGTAATCCACACCATAATACACCTGGGGCCAGCTACCCAGTAAGGTAATCCACACCATAATACACCTGGGGCCAGCTACCCTGTAAGGTAATCCACCATAATACACCTGGGGCCAGCTACCCTGTAAGGTAATCCACCATGATACACCTGGGGCCAGCTACCCTGTAAGGTAATCCACCATGATACACCTGGGGCCAGCTACCCTGTAAGGTAATCCACCATGATACACCTGGGGCCAGCTACCCTGTAAGGTAATCCACCATGATACACCTGGGGCCAGCTACCCAGTAAGGTAATCCACCATAATACACCTGGGGCCAGCTACCCTGTAAAGTAATCCACACCATGATACACCTGGGGCCAGCTACCCTGTAAGGTAATCCACACCATGATACACCTGGGGCCAGCTACCCTGTAAGGTAATCCACCATGATACACCTGGGGCCAGCTACCCAGTAAGGTAATCCACCATAATACACCTGGGGCCAGCTACCCTGTAAGGTAATCCACACCATGATACACCTGGGGCCAGCTACCCTGTAAGGTAATCCACACCATGATACACCTGGGGCCAGCTACCCTGTAAGGTAATCCACCATGATACACCTGGGGCAAGCTACCCAGTAAGGTAATCCACCATAATACACCTGGGGCCAGCTACCCTGTAAGGTAATCCACACCATAATACACCTGGGGCCAGCTACCCTGTAAAGTAATCCACTATAATACACCTGGGGCCAGCTACCCTGTAAGGTAATCCACCATGATACACCTGGGGCCAGCTACCCTGTAAGGTAATCCACACCATGATACACCTGGGGCCAGCTACCCTGTAAGGTAATCCACTATAATACACCTGGGGCCAGCTACCCTGTAGGGTAATCCACCATGATACACCTGGGGCCAGCTACCCTGTAAGGTAATCCACACCATAATACACCTGGGGCCAGCTACCCTGTAAGGTAATCCACCATGATACACCTGGGGCCAGCTACCCAGTAAGGTAATCCACATCATAATACACCTGGGGTCAGCTACCCAGTAAGGTAATCCACACCATAATACACCTGGGGCCAGCTACCCTGTAAGGTAATCCACCATAATACACCTGGGGCCAGCTACCCTGTAAGGTAATCCACCATAATACACCTGGGGCCAGCTACCCTGTAAGGTAATCCACCATAATACACCTGGGGCCAGCTACCCTGTAAGGTAATCCACCATGATACACCTGGGGCCAGCTGCCAGTAAGGTAATCCACACCATAATACACCAGGTGGCCAGCTGCCAGTAAGGTAATCCACACCATAATACACCTGGGGCCAGCTACCTGTAAGGTAATCCACCATAATACACCAGGAGGCCAGCTACTCTGTAAGGTAATCCACAGTCCTTTATTTACACCAGGTGCCAGCTACGCTGGAGAAGCAAGTCCTCTATTATACACCAGGTAGGCTAGCTACCCTGAGAAGGCAAGTCCTCTTATTAAACCAGGTAGGCCAGCTACCCTGTAAGGTAATCAAGTCCTTTATTTACACCAGGTAGGCTAGCTTGACTGAACATTTTAGTCCACCTTTATTAAACCAGGTAGGCCAGTTGAGAACAAGTCCTTTATTTAACCAGGTAGGCCAGTTGAGAACAAGTCCTTTATTTAACCAGGTAGGCCAGTTGAGAACAAGTTCTCATTTACAACTGCGACCTGGCCAAGATAAAGCAAAGCAGTTCGACACAAACAACACAGAGTTACACATGGAATAAACAAACATATAGTAAAAAAAAAAAGATCTATATACAGTGTGTGGAAATAGCGTGAGGAGGTAAGGCAATAAATAGGCCATAGTAGCGAAGTAATTACAATTTAGCAAATTAACACTGGAGTGATATATGTGCAGAAGTACTGGTACTGGTGTGCAAAAGAGCAAAAAAAGTAAATAAAAACAATATGGGGACGAGGTAGGTAGATTGGATGGGCTATTTACAGATGGCCTATGTACAGATAGCCGGTATGACGTAGCATTTTGACGAAGCTATCTGGCTCTGACAACTTGGATGGGAAATTACTGAGGATAATAGGAGTGTCAATATCATCCGCTATTTTTAATCAACCTTATAGTAAGTAATGATTTATATACTTCCAAAAGAAAGACGCATGTACAGTATTTGTTCCTCAACATCTTTATGTTTTTGTTAATAAAATAATGATTAAAAAAAGACTAAAAATGCAGATGTTTATTTCAACTACATCTCAATCAATCAATGAAATGTACAGTTGAAGTAGGAAGTTTACATACACTTAGGTTGGAGTCATTAAAACTAATTTTTCAACCACTCCACACATTCTTGTAAACAAACTATAGTTTTGGCAAGTTGGTTAGGACATCTACTTTGTGCATGACACAAGTAATTTTTCCAACAATTATTTACAGACAGATTATTTCACTTATAATTCAATGTATCACAATTCCAGTGGGTCAGAAGTTTACATCCACTAAGTTGACTGTGCCTTTAAACAGCTTGGAAAATTCCAGAAAATGATGTCATGGCTTTAGAAGCTTCTGATAGGCTAATTGACATCATTTGAGTCAATTGGAGGTGTACCAGTGGATGTATTTCAAGGTCTACCTTCAAACTCAGTCCTTCTTTGCTTGACATCATGGGAAAATCAAAAGAACTCAGCCAAGACCTTAGAAAAAAAGTAGCTTTTTTTTTTTGCTATGTATTTTGTGTTATACAATGGGTTTCTATAGCAGTAAGGGCAAATGTAATGCTTCATCAAATAATTTGTAAAAAAATAAAAATCGTATACCTACAGGTTTCCTAAAATCCAGCTAAATGGTCAATTTTATTACTATCTTAACTCCGTATGTTTGCTTAGTATCCCTAAATGTATCACTTCTAAGCTAGCTGAACACGTTTTAATCAATTAAAATTCAATTAAATCAATTAAAATTAAGTGGTGATCCTAACTGACCCAAGACAATTTTTACTAGGATTAAATGTCAGGAATTGTGAAAAACTAAGTTTAAATGTATTTGGCTAAAGTGTATGTAAACTTCCGACTTCAAATGTATTTATAAAGCCCTTTTTACATCAGCCGGTGTCACAAAGTGCTATACACAAACCCAGGACCCAATGTCAGATGTGTTTCTTTCAAGGTAGGCTTATAGCAGTGTTTTTATTTGGTTATGTTTATGTCTGCTTACATGTAGAGTTCTATTGTTATGTTTATGTCTGCTTACATGTAGAGTTCTATTGTTTTACCTAATGTTGGCTGTTTGTCTGCATTTATTAAAAAACAATACATTAGACTATGAGGTCATAAAGGGTCGAGACGCCAGCAGAGTAAGTTGACCTTCAACACTCTTTCACATTACTCAACACTAGTGAGACTCACCCTGACTACTGTAGGCCTATAGTATATCAACAAATATTTTTTAATCTCTACATGAACGTCTCCTGATTTTTAAACCAACTTGTTTGGCATCAACTGAAAACATTCATCCGTGACTCTGCCAAGCCTACAACCCAACCTAAACTAGCCGACAAGCAAAGCTGAACTGGTGAAGGACGTTTTGGCTTGAGAAACTGACAATGCAACAAATACAGTGATCATCTCAGCAAGGTTTTACCCGTGGCCGTGGAGCTGGGTGGAAGTGCAACTAAAATGTAGTTGAGATGTATCGTCGGACGGGGCCACAGTGTCTCCCGACCCTCCTGTCTCAGCCTCCAGTATTTATGCTGCAATAGTTTGTGTCGGGGGGCTAGTGTCAGTCTGTTACATCTGGAGTATTTCTCCTGTCTTATCCGGTGTCCTGTGTGAATTTAAGTATGCTCCCGATAATTCTCTCTCTTTCTCTCTCTCTCTCTCGGAGGACCTGAGCCCTAGGACCATGCCTCAGGACTACCTGACATGATGACTCCATGCAGTCCCCAGTCCACCTGGTCATGCTGCTGCTCCAGTTTCAACTGTTCTGCCTGTGGCTATGGAACCCTGACCTGTTCACCGGATGTTCTACCTTGTCCCAGACCTGCTGTTTTCAACTCTCTCTCTCTACCGCACCTGCTGTCTCTAACTGACATTTACTCCTGAGGTGCTGACCTGTTGCACCATCTACAACCACTGTGATTATTATTATTTGACCCTGCTGGTCATTTATGAACATTTAAACATCTTGGCCATGTTCTGTTATAATCTCCACCCGGCACAGCCAGAAGAGGACTGGCCACCCCTCATAGCCTGGTTCCTCTCTAGGTTTCTTCCTAGGTTTTGGCCTTTCTAGGGAGTTTTTCCTATCCTCCATGCTTCTACACCTGCATTGCTTGCTGTTTGGGGTTTTAGGCTGGGTTTCTGTACAGCACTTTGATATATCAGCTGATGTAAGAAGGGCTATATAAATACATTTAACATGACTCAGACTCACGGGAATCATTCACTTGTACTTTATTCCTGGTCCCCCAAGCACAGCCTCCGTTCTTCACTTCCTGTTCCGCTGGTATTGCACCACTAGGTTTGTATTTATTTAACCTCTATTAAACAAGTCAGTTAAGAACAAATTCTTATTTACAATGATGGCCTACCCCAGCCAAACCCGGATGACGCTGGGCCAATTGTGCACCGCCCTATGGGAAATCACAATCCCGGCCGGTTGTGATACAGCCTGGAATCGAACTAAGGTCTGTAATGATGTGGGGAGCCCACTCTGAAGCGCACTTAACAAAGAGCTGCAGTTAATTTCAGAATGGGTGGCAAGGAATAAGTTAGTCTTAAATATTTCAAAAACTAAAAGCATTGTATTTGGAACAAATGTTTCACTAAACCCTAAACCTTAACTAAATCTTGTAATGATTCATGTGGAAATCGAACAAGTTGAGGAGACTAAACTACTTTGAGTAACCCTGGATTGTAAACTGTCATGGTCAAAGCATGTTCATACAACAGTAGCTAAGATGGGGAGAAGCCTGTCCATAACAAAGTGCTGCTCTGCCTTCTAAACAACACTATCAACAAGGCAGGTCCTACAGGCCCTAGTTTCTACCTTCTTAACAACACTATCAACAAGGCAGGTCCTACAGGCCCTAGTTTCTACCTTCTTAACAACACTATCAACAAGGCAGGTCCTACAGGCCCTAGTTTCTACCTTCTTAACAACACTATCAACAAGGCAGGTCCTACAGGCCCTAGTTTCTACCTTCTTAACAGCACTATCAACAAGGCAGGTCCTACAGGCTCTAGTTTCTACCTTAACAACACTATCAACAAGGCAGGTCCTACAGGCCCTAGTTTCTACCTTCTAAACAACACTATCAACAAGGCAGGTCCTACAGGCCCTAGTTTCTACCTTAACAGCACTATCAACAAGGCAGGTCCTACAGGCCCTAGTTTCTACCTTAACAGCACTATCAACAAGACAGGTCCTACAGGCCCTAGTTTCTACCTTAACAGCACTATCAACAAGGCAGGTCCTACAGGCCCTAGTTTCTACCTTAACAACACTATCAACAAGGCAGGTCCTACAGACCCTAGTTTCTACCTTAACAACACTATCAACAAGGCAGGTCCTACAGACCCTAGTTTCTACCTTAACAGCACTATCAACAAGGCAGGTCCTACAGGCCCTAGTTTCTACCTTAACAGCACTATCAACAAGGCAGGTCCTACAGGCCCTAGTTTCTACCTTCTTAACAGCACTATCAACAAGGCAGGTCCTACAGGCCCTAGTTTCTACCTTCTTAACAACACGATCAACAAGGCAGGTCCTACAGGCCCTAGTTTCTACCTTCTTAACAACACTATCAACAAGGCAGGTCCTACAGGCCCTAGTTACTACCTTCTTAACAACACTATCAACAAGGCAGGTCCTACAGGCCCTAGTTTCTACCTTCTTAACAACACTATCAACAAGGCAGGTCCTACAGGCCCTAGTTTCTACCTTCTTAACAACACTATCAACAAGGTGTAACAGTGTAGGTTCCGTCCCTCTCTTCACCCCAACCTGGGCTCGAACCAGGGACCCTTGCACACATCAACAACTGACACCCACGAAGCATCGTTACCCATCGCGCCATAAAAGCCGCGGGCCTTGCAACGCAAGGGGAACAACCACTTCAGGTCTCAGAGCGAGTGACGTCACTGATTGAAATGCTATTAGCGCGCACCACCGCTAACTAACTAGCCATTTCACATCGGTTACATGCGCACAACCTTCAATGTTATGTCATAATTACGTACAATTCTGGCAAATTAGTTCGCAACGAGCCAGGCGGCCCAAACTGTTGCATATACCCTGACTCTGCGTGCAACGAACGCAAGAGAACTGACACATTTTCACCTGGTTAATATTGCCTGCTAACCTGGATTTATTTTAGCTAAATATGTAGGTTTAAAAATATATACTTTTGTGTATTGATTTTAAGAAAGGCGTTGATGTTTATGGTTCGGTACAGTCGTGCAACGATTGTGCTTTTTTCGCAAATGCGCTTTTGTTAAATCATCCCCCGTTTGGCGAAGTTGCTGTTTGGGGTTTTAGGCAGTCTTTATAGGAAGAAATAGTCTTCACACAGTTCGCAACGAGCCAGGCTTGCAAGATTGAATCCCCAAGTTGACAAGGTAAAGATCTGTCATTCTGCCCCTGAACAAGGCAGTTAACCCACTGTTCCTAGGCCGTCATTGAAAATAAGAATTTGTTCTTAACTGACTTGCCCAGTTAAATAAAGGTTAAATATATATATTTTTTATATACAACTTATTTTTTTTATTTTTTAAATCGGCAAATCGGTGGCCAAAAATACCGATTACCAATTGTTATGAAAACTTGAAATCGGCCCAAATTAACCTGATATGGATAGGGGGCAGTATTTTCAGGTCCGGATGAAAAACACTTTAGAGTGTTTTCTATCCAAATCTATCCAAAGAGTAGTAACCAATTTAAATCGGATACGTTTTTTTATCCGGCCGTCCAAATACTGCCCCCTGCCCCCAACAGGTTAAACTATTAACACACCGCTCAGACACCCATACATTCCCCACAAGACATCTCACCAAAAGGTCTCTTCACAAGGCTGTAGGCTACTTACGCAATATCCTCGTGATGGGGTTAACGGTGACGAGAATACGCCCCAAACTCCAACACATGCGGCGTCGACCCCCTGCTGTAGCCTACTGAGCGCTCTACATTTTTTTCGTTTGTTACTCTACACTCAGACACGCCAAAGGACCGTCCTGTATCAACAATAGTTTCTAAAGTTTGTTCCTTACCGCCGCATATATCTCCTTCTCTCTTCCACAGAATGGATCATTCTAAATCAGATGCTGTCGCGGATAACGTAGTGAACGGACATTCTAAAAGTGATGAAGCGTCGGTAACCGACTCCACCGTAGAGTCACCGGTGTTCTGCGGCGGCTGTCTGAGGCGGATCAGTGGCTGCATCCCCGTGCATTATAAAGAAGAGATTGGCCATCTTCTGAAACTAGCGGGACCGGTGGTAAGACTGCAAGGCTAAGAACGTTGTCTAGAATAATTACCGGTCGTTGCAGAAATGTCCTTCTTTTAGTTCATACCAAAGTAACTGTTGCAGTGATTGTTGATTCTTATAATATTTATGAGTGTTGCAGAACTGCTATTCTTCTGCTCATATGAGGCAGGATGATGGTGATCGTTTCCTCTGTTCTTTCCAGGTTATATCACAGCTCATGATCTTCCTGATCAGCTTTGTCAGCACCGTGTTTTGCGGTCACCTGGGGAAGACTGAGCTGGCTGGAGTGGCACTGGCTATAGCGGTGATACAGTCTATCTATCTATATATCTATATTATCCTATCTATCTATCTATCTATCTATCTATCTATCTATCTATCTATCTATCTATCTATCTATCTATCTATCTATCTATCTATCTATCTATCTATCTATCTATCTATCTATCTGGGGAAGACTGAGCTGGCTGGGGTGGCACTGGCTATAGCGGTGATACTGTCTATCTATCTATATATCTATATTATCCTATCTATCTATCTATCTATCTATCTATCTATCTATCTATCTATCTATCTATCTATCTATCTATCTATCTATCTATCTATAGTATCTATCTATCTATCTATCTATCTATCTATCTATCTATCTATCTATCTATCTATCTATCTATCTGGGGAAGACTGAGCTGGCTGGGGTGGCACTGGCTATAGCGGTGATACTGTCTGTCTGTCTGTCACTGGCTATAGCAGTGATACAGTCTGTCTGTCTGTCTGTCTGTCTGTCTGTCTGTCTGTCTGTCTGTCTGTCTGTCTGTCTGTCACTGGCTATAGCGGTGATTCTGTCTGTCTGTCTGTCTGTCTGTCTGTCTGTCTGTCTGTCTGTCTGTCTGTCTGTCTGTCTGTCTGTCTGTCTGTCACTGGCTATAGCGGTGATACAGTCTGTCTGTCTGTCTGTCTGTCTGTCTGTCTGTCTGTCTGTCTGTCTGTCTGTCTGTCACTGGCTATAGCGGTGATACAGTCTGTCTGTCTGTCTGTCTGTCTGTCTGTCTGTCTGTCTGTCTGTCTGTCTGTCTGTCTGTCACTGGCTATAGCGGTGATTCTGTCTGTCTGTCTGTCTGTCTGTCTGTCTGTCTGTCTGTCTTGT
>NC_138294.1:95084106-95161606 GCF_965601325.2 Salmo salar | reverse complement strand
ATTGATCAGAAGGACAGGTCTTTAGATAATGTATTGATCAGGACAGGTCTTTAGATAATGTATTGATCAGGACAGGTCTTTAGATAATGTATTGATCAGGAGGAAATGTTTTTAGATAATGTATTGATCAGAAGGACAGGTTTTTAGATACTTTAATGATCAGGACAGGTCTTTAGATAGTCAATCAATCAAATGTATTTATTAAGTCCTTACGTCAGCTGATGTCACAAAGTGCTGTACAGAAACCCAGCCTAAAACCCCAAACAACAAGCAATGCAGGTGTAGAAGCATGGTGGCTAGGAAAAACTCCCTAGAAAGGCCACAACCTAGGAAGAAACCTAGAGAGGAATCAGGCTATGAGGGCTGGCCAGTCCTCTTCTGGCTGTGCCGGGTGGAGATTATAACAGAACATGGCCAAGATGTTCAAATGTTCATAGATGACCAGCAGGGTCAAATAATAATAATCACAGTGGTTGTTGAGTGTGCAACAGGTCAGCACCTCAGGAGTAAGTGTCAGTTGGCTTTTCATAGCTGATCATTGAGAGTATCTCTACCGCTCCTGCTGTCTCTAGAGAGTAGAAAACAGCAGGTCTGGGACAGGTAGCACGTCCGGTGAACAGGTCAGGGTTCCATAGGCAGAACAGTTGAAACTGGAGCAGCAGCACGGCCAGGTGGACTGGGGACAGCACGGAGTCATCAGGACAGGTAGTCCTGAGATATGGTCCTAAGGCTCAGGTCCTCAAGAAAGAAAGAAAGAAAGAAAGAAAGAAAGAAAGAAAGAAAGAAAGAAAGAAAGAAAGAAAGAAAGAAAGAAAGAAAGAAAGAAAGAAAGAAAGAAAGAAAGAAAGAAAGAAAGAGAGAAAGAAAGAGAGAGAGCATACTTAAATTCCCAGAGGACACCGGATAAGACAGGAGAAATACTCCAGATATAACAGACTGACCCTAGCCCCCCCGACATATAAACTACTGCAGCATAAATACTGGAGGCTGATAATTTATTGATCAGGAGGACATGTCTTTAGAAAATGTTTTGTTCTGGACAACTGACAGGTCTCTCTATCTGTAATGTATTGAGTGGTGGGTCTATAGATAACATCTGGTCTACAGTGGGAATAGGAGTGGTGGGTCTATATATAACATCTGGTCTACAGTGGTAATAGGAGTGGTGGGTCTATAGATAACATCTGGTCCTACAGTGGGAATAGGAGTGGTGGGTCTATAGATAACATCTGGTCTACAGTGGTAATAGGAGTGGTGGGTCTATAGATAACATCTGGTCTACAGTGGTAATAGGAGTGGTGGGTCTATAGATAACAACATCTGGTCTACAGTGGGAATTGGAGTGGTGGGTCTATAGATAACATCTGGTCCTACAGTGGTAATAGGAGTGGTGGGTCTATAGATAACATCTGTCCCTACAGTGGTAATAGGAGTGGTGGGTCTATAGATAACAACATCTGGTCTACAGTGGGAATAGGAGTGGTGGGTCTATAGATAACAACATCTGGTCTACAGTGGTAATAGGAGTGGTGGGTCTATAGATAACATCTGGTCTACAGTGGTAATAGGAGTGGTGGGTCTATGGACAACATCTGGTCTACAGTGGTAATAGGAGTGGTGGGTCTATAGATAACAACATCTGGTCCTACAGTGGTAATAGGAGTGGTGGGTCTATAGATAACATCTGGTCCTACAGCGGTAACAGGAGTGGTGGATCTATAGATAATGTTGTGTTTTGTTCTCCAGGGTATCATCTGGCCTACAGTGCTAGTAGGAGTGGTGGGGAACATTTTCAATGCTCTCATCAACTTCATCTTCCTCTATGTGCTGGACCTGGGCGTGGCGTGAGTTATACATTCTATTCATTCAGTGTAGATACCAGAGGTTTCCACTCTGTATCTAGGCTAGGAACATAGAGAGAAGTAATTGCCAGATGCATCATTATACCCCAGGAGTAGCCACACTGGGAGCCATATTTGAAATGGAGGTCATGGAGCAGGGTGGAGAAAATCCCATTAAAACATGATTTTAAATGTATTTTCTGAAAGTCTGTCATCGCTATTCAATTAATATATTAAATATTTACATTTCACTCATAGTGGAGCTATTTTATAGTTTTACCACGGGACTTTAATTTCCCCATTTCAGTCTTATTGCAACCCTATGCTTCAGTCTTATTGCAACCCTATGCTTCAGTCTTATTGCAACCCTACGCTTCAGTCTTATTGCAACCCTA
Source organism: Salmo salar (assembly GCF_965601325.2). NCBI lineage: Eukaryota > Metazoa > Chordata > Actinopteri > Salmoniformes > Salmonidae > Salmo > Salmo salar. The sequence goes on along the minus strand of NC_138294.1, from coordinate 95,159,370 downwards.
TTCTTCAGTCTTATTGCAACCCTATGCTTCAGTCTTATTGCAACCCTATGCTTCAGTCTTATGCCAACCCTACGCTTCAGTCTTATTGCAACCCTATGCTTCAGTCTTATTGCAACCCTATGCTTCAGTCTTATTGCAACCCTATGCTTCAGTCTTATTGCAACCCTACGCTTCAGTCTTATGGCAACCCTACGCTTCAGTCTTATTGCAACCCTACGCTTCAGTCTTATTGCAACCCTATTCTTCAGTCTTATTGCAACCCTATGCTTCAGTCTTATTGCAACCCTACGCTTCAGTCTTATTGCAACCCTATTCTTCAGTCTTATTGCAACCCTATGCTTCAGTCTTATTGCAACCCTATGCTTCAGTCTTATGGCAACCCTACGCTTCAGTCTTATTGCAACCCTATGCTTCAGTCTTATTGCAACCCTATGCTTCAGTCTTATTGCAACCCTATGCTTCAGTCTTATTGCAACCCTACGCTTCAGTCTTATGGCAACCCTACGCTTCAGTCTTATTGCAACCCTACGCTTCAGTCTTATTGCAACCCTATTCTTCAGTCTTATTGCAACCCTATGCTTCAGTCTTATTGCAACCCTATGCTTCAGTCTTATGGCAACCCTACGCTTCAGTCTTATTGCAACCCTATGCTTCAGTCTTATTGCAACCCTATGCTTCAGTCTTATTGCAACCCTACGCTTCAGTCTTATTGCAACCCTACGCTTCAGTCTTATTGCAACCCTATGCTTCAGTCTTATTGCAACCCTACGCTTCAGTCTTATTGCAACCCTACGCTTCAGTCTTATTGCAACCCTACGCTTCAGTCTTATTGCAACCCTATGCTTCAGTCTTATTGCAACCCTATGCTTCAGTCTTATTGCAACCCTATGCTTGATGTCGCTCTTGCTGCTGGTGATTCTCTGATCCACCTCTATGCAGACGACACCATTCTGTATACATCTGGCCCTTCTTTGGACACTGTGTTAACAAACCTCCAAACGAGCTTCAATGCCATACAACTCTCCTTCCGTGGCCTCCAACTGCTTTTAATGCAAGTAAAACTAAATGCATGCTCTTCAACCGATTGCTGCCCACACCTGCCCGACTAGCATCACTACTCTGGACGGTTCTGACTTAGAATATGTGGACAACTACAAATACCTAGGTGTCTGGTTAGACTGTAAACTCTCCTTCCAGACTCACATTAAACATCTCCAATCCAAAATTAAATCTAGAATCAGCTTCCTACTTTGCAACAAAGCATCTTTCACTCATGCTGCCAAACATACCCTCGTAAAACTGACCATCCTACCGATCCTCGACTTCGGTGATGTCATCTATAAAATAGCCTCCAACACTCTACTCAGCAAATTGGATGTAGTCTATCACAGTGCCATCCGTTTTGTCACCAAAGCCCCATATACTACCCACCATTGCGACCTGTACGCTCTCGTTGGCTGGCCCTCACTACATATTCGTCGCCAAACCCACTGGCTCCAGGTCATCTACAAATCTCTGCTAGGTAAAACCCTGCCTTATCTCAGCTCACTGGTCACCATAGCAGCACCCACCCGTAGCACACGCTCCAGCAGGTATATTTCACTTGTCATCCCCAAAGCCAGTTCCTCCTTTGGCCGCCTTTCCTTCCAGTTCTCTGCTACCAATGACTGGAACGAAATGCAAAAATCACTGAAGCTGGAGTCTTATATCTCCCTCAATAACTTTAAGCATCAGCTGTCAGAGCAGCTTACTGATCACTGTACCTGTACACAGCCAATCTGTAAATAGCCCACCCAACTACCTCATCCCCATATTATTATTTATCCTCTTGCTCTTTTGCACCCCAGTATCTCTACTTGCACATCATCATCTGCACATCTATCACTCCAGTATTAACGCTAAATTGTAATTATTTTGCCTCCATGGCCATTTTATTGCCTACCTCACTACTCTTCTACATTTGCACACACTGTACATAGATTTTTGTATTGTGTTATTGACTGTACGTTTGTTTATGTGTAACTTTGTGTTGTTTTTGTCGCACTGCTTTGCTTTATCTTGGCCAGGTCGCAGTTGTAAATGAGAACTTGTTCTCAACTGGCCTACCTGGTTAAATAAAGGACTTGTTCTCAACTAGCCTAACCTGGTTAAATAAAGGACTTGTTCTCCACTAGCCTACCTGGTTAAATAAAGGACTTGTTCTCCACTAGCCCACCTGGTTAAATAAAGGACTTGTTCTCCACTAGCCTCCTGGTTAAATAAAGGACTTGTTCTCCACTAGCCTCCTGGTTAAATAAAGGACTTGTTCTCCACTAGCCTACCTGGTTAAATAAAGGACTTGTTCTCAACTAGCCTACCTGGTTAAATAAAGGACTTGTTCTCCACTAGCCTACCTGGTTAAATAAAGGACTTGTTCTCCACTAGCCACCTGGTTAAATAAAGGACTTGTTCTCCACTAGCCTACCTGGTTAAATAAAGGACTTGTTCTCCACTAGCCCACCTGGTTAAATAAAGGACTTGTTCTCCACTGGCCACCTGGTTAAATAAAGGACTTGTTCTCCACTAGCCTACCTGGTTAAATAAAGGACTTGTTCTCCACTAGCCTACCTGGTTAAATAAAGGACTTGTTCTCCACTAGCCTACCTGGTTAAATAAAGGACTTGTTCTCCACTAGCCACCTGGTTAAATAAAGGACTTGTTCTCCACTAGCCTACCTGGTTAAATAAAGGACTTGTTCTCCACTAGCCCACCTGGTTAAATAAAGGACTTGTTCTCCACTGGCCACCTGGTTAAATAAAGGACTTGTTCTCCACTAGCCCACCTGGTTAAATAAAGGACTTGTTCTCCACTAGCCTACCTGGTTAAATAAAGGACTTGTTCTCTACTAGCCACCTGGTTAAATAAAGGACTTGTTCTCAACTGGCCTCCCTGGTTAAATAAAGGACTTGTTCTCAACTGGCCACCTGGTTAAATAAAGGACTTGTTCTCCACTAGCCTACCTGGTTAAATAAAGGGCTTGTTCTCCACTAGCCCACCTGGTTAAATAAAGGACTTGTTCTCAACTAGCCTAACCTGGTTAAATAAAGGACTTGTTCTCCACTAGCCTACCTGGTTAAATAAAGGACTTGTTCTCCACTGGCCTACCTGGTTAAATAAAGGACTTGTTCTCAACTAGCCCACCTGGTTAAATAAAGGACTTGTTCTCCACTGGCCACCTGGTTAAATAAAGGACTTGTTCTCAACTGGCCTACCTGGTTAAATAAAGGACTTGTTCTCTACTGGCCACCTGGTTAAATAAAGGACTTGTTCTCCACTAGCCTCCTGGTTAAATAAAGGACTTGTTCTCCACTAGCCTACCTGGTTAAATAAAGGACTTGTTCTCAACTAGCCTACCTGGTTAAATAAAGGACTTGTTCTCCACTAGCCTACCTGGTTAAATAAAGGACTTGTTCTCCACTAGCCACCTGGTTAAATAAAGGACTTGTTCTCCACTAGCCTACCTGGTTAAATAAAGGACTTGTTCTCCACTAGCCCACCTGGTTAAATAAAGGACTTGTTCTCCACTGGCCACCTGGTTAAATAAAGGACTTGTTCTCCACTAGCCTACCTGGTTAAATAAAGGACTTGTTCTCCACTAGCCTACCTGGTTAAATAAAGGACTTGTTCTCCACTAGCCTACCTGGTTAAATAAAGGACTTGTTCTCCACTAGCCACCTGGTTAAATAAAGGACTTGTTCTCCACTAGCCTACCTGGTTAAATAAAGGACTTGTTCTCCACTAGCCCACCTGGTTAAATAAAGGACTTGTTCTCCACTGGCCACCTGGTTAAATAAAGGACTTGTTCTCCACTAGCCCACCTGGTTAAATAAAGGACTTGTTCTCCACTAGCCTACCTGGTTAAATAAAGGACTTGTTCTCTACTAGCCACCTGGTTAAATAAAGGACTTGTTCTCAACTGGCCTCCCTGGTTAAATAAAGGACTTGTTCTCAACTGGCCACCTGGTTAAATAAAGGACTTGTTCTCCACTAGCCTACCTGGTTAAATAAAGGGCTTGTTCTCCACTAGCCCACCTGGTTAAATAAAGGACTTGTTCTCAACTAGCCTAACCTGGTTAAATAAAGGACTTGTTCTCCACTAGCCTACCTGGTTAAATAAAGGACTTGTTCTCCACTGGCCACCTGGTTAAATAAAGGACTTGTTCTCAACTGGCCTACCTGGTTAAATAAAGGACTTGTTCTCTACTGGCCACCTGGTTAAATAAAGGACTTGTTCTCCACTGGCCACCTGGTTAAATAAAGGACTTGTTCTCCACTAGCCCACCTGGTTAAATAAAGGACTGGTTCTCCACTAGCCCTCCTGGTTAAATAAAGGACTTGTTCTCCACTAGCCTACCTGGTTAAATAAAGGACTTGTTCTCCACTAGCCACCTGGTTAAATAAAGGACTGGTTCTCCACTAGCCCTCCTGGTTAAATAAAGGACTTGTTCTCCACTAGCCTACCTGGTTAAATAAAGGACTTGTTCTCCACTAGCCACCTGGTGAAATAAAGGACTTGTTCTCAACTAGCCTACCTGGTTAAATAAAGGACTTGTTCTCCACTAGCCACCTGGTGAAATAAAGGACTTGTTCTCAACTAGCCTACCTGGTTAAATAAAGGACTTGTTCTCCACTAGCCACCTGGTTAAATAAAGGACTTGTTCTCCACTAGCCACCTGGTTAAATAAAGGACTTGTTCTCCACTAGCCACCTGGTTAAATAAAGGACTTGTTCTCCACTAGACTACCTGGTTAAATAAAGAACTTGTTCTCCACTAGACTACCTGGTTAAATAAAGGTGAAATAAATAAAAAACAACTCCAATAACATGTAGTCTAATTGCGTAGAAACTTTATTTATTCACAAAACTTCTGAAAATACAGTCCGGAACTTGAAAGAACCTGTGGTTTTCACAGTCAAATGAAACAATATAGCCTAGCAATATCGAAGTACAGGTCTATTGAAGTTTGGGTTGTTAGTACTGGTCTATAGAGGTACTGGTCTATAGAGGTACTGGTCTATAGAGGTACTGGTCTACAGAGGTACTGGTCTACAGAGGTACTGGGCTATAGAGGTACTGGGCTATAGAGGTAACTCCATCTCCCAGTACTACTTTACTTTATATATCTCTGTCTCTATCTGTCTCAGTGGTTCTGCTGCAGCCAACTCCATCTCCCAGTACTCCCTGGCTGTCTTTCTCTACTGCTATATTGTCTGGCAGGGTCTGCACAAGGCCACCTGGGAAGGTATGTGTAACTCTAACTCCTAACCACAAGCACCTATTACCTGAACATTAGCCCCTCGCCACTACCCCCTAACCCCCAGCACCTTCCCCTAGCCTCTACCCCCTAACCCCCCCACCTTCCCCTAGCCTCTACCCCCTAACCCCCCCACCTTCCCCTAGCCTCTACCCCCTAACCCCCAGCACCTTCCCCTAGCCTCTACCCCCTAACCCCCCCACCTTCCCCTAGCCTCTACCCCCTAACCCCCCCACCTTCCCCTAGCCTCTACCCCCTAACCCCCAGCACCTTCCCCTAGCCTCTACCCCCTAACCCCCAGCACCTTCCCCTAGCCTCTACCCCCTAACCCCCCCACCTTCCCCTAGCCTCTACCCCCTAACCCCCAGCACCTTCCCCTAGCCACTACCCCTAACCCCCAGCACCTTCCCCTAGCCACTACCCCCTAACCCCCAGCACCTTCCCCTAGCCTCTACCCCTAACCCCCAGCACCTTCCTCTACCCCCTAACCCCCAGCACCTTCCCCTAGCCTCTACCCCTTAACCCCCAGCACCTTCCCCTAGCCACTACCCCTTAACCCCCAGCAACTTCCCCTAGCCACTACCCCCTAACCCCCAGCACCTTCCCCTAGCCACTACCCCCTAACCCCCAGCACCTTCCCCTAGCCTCTACCCCTAACCCCCAGCACCTTCCCCTAGCCTCTACCCCCTAACCCCCAGCACCTTCCCCTAGCCTCTACCCCCTAACCCCCAGCACCTTCCCCTAGCCACTACCCCTAACCCCCAGCACCTTCCCCTAGCCTCTACCCCCTAACCCCCAGCACCTTCCCCTAGCCTCTACCCCCTAACCCCCAGCACCTTCCCCTAGCCACTACCCCCTAACCCCCAGCACCTTCCCCTAGCCTCTACCCCCTAACCCCCAGCACCTTCCCCTAGCCTCTACCCCCTAACCCCCAGCACCTTCCCCTAGCCACTACCCCCTAACCCCCAGCACCTTCCCCTAGCCTCTACACCCTAACCCCCAGCACCTTCCCCTAGCCACTACCCCCTAACCCCCAGCACCTTCCCCTAGCCACTACCCCTAACCCCCAGCACCTTCCCCTAGCCTCTACCCCCTAACCCCCAGCACCTTCCCCTAGCCACTACCCCCTAACCCCCAGCACCTTCCCCTAGCCTCTACACCCTAACCCCCAGCACCTTCCCCTAGCCTCTACCCCCTAACACCCAGCACCTTCCCCTAGCCTCTACTCCCTAACCCCCAGCACCTTCCCCTAGCCTCTACCCCCTAACCCCCAGCACCTTCCCCTAGCCACTACCCCCTAACCCCCAGCACCTTCCCCTAGCCTCTACACCCTAACCCCCAGCACCTTCCCCTAGCCTCTACACCCTAACACCCAGCACCTTCCCCTAGCCACTACCCCCTAACCCCCAGCACCTTCCCCTAGCCTCTACCCCTTAACCCCCAGCACCTTCCCCTAGCCTCTACCCCCTAACCCCCAGCACCTTCCCCTAGCCTCTACCCCCTAACCCCCAGCACCTTCCCCTAGCCTCTACACCCTAACCCCCAGCACCTTCCCCTAGCCACTACCCCCTAACCCCCAGCACCTTCCCCTAGCCACTACCCCTAACCCCCAGCACCTTCCCCTAGCCTCTACCCCCTAACCCCCAGCACCTTCCCCTAGCCACTACCCCCTAACCCCCTAGCCACTACCCCCTAACCCCCAGCACCTTCCCCTAGCCACTACCCCCTAACCCCCAGCACCTTCCCCTAGCCTCTACCCCCTAACCCCCAGCACCTTCCCCTAGCCACTACCCCCTAACCCCCAGCACCTTCCCCTAGCCTCTACACCCTAACCCCCAGCACCTTCCCCTAGCCTCTACCCCCTAACACCCAGCACCTTCCCCTAGCCTCTACTCCCTAACCCCCAGCACCTTCCCCTAGCCTCTACCCCCTAACCCCCAGCACCTTCCCCTAGCCACTACCCCCTAACCCCCAGCACCTTCCCCTAGCCTCTACACCCTAACCCCCAGCACCTTCCCCTAGCCTCTACACCCTAACACCCAGCACCTTCCCCTAGCCACTACCCCCTAACCCCCAGCACCTTCCCCTAGCCTCTACCCCTTAACCCCCAGCACCTTCCCCTAGCCTCTACCCCCTAACCCCCAGCACCTTCCCCTAGCCTCTACCCCCTAACCCCCAGCACCTTCCCCTAGCCTCTACACCCTAACCCCCAGCACCTTCCCCTAGCCACTACCCCCTAACCCCCAGCACCTTCCCCTAGCCACTACCCCTAACCCCCAGCACCTTCCCCTAGCCTCTACCCCCTAACCCCCAGCACCTTCCCCTAGCCACTACCCCCTAACCCCCTAGCCACTACCCCCTAACCCCCAGCACCTTCCCCTAGCCACTACCCCCTAACCCCCAGCACCTTCCCCTAGCCTCTACCCCCTAACCCCCAGCACCTTCCCCTAGCCTCTACCCCCTAACCCCCAGCACCTTCCCCTAGCCACTACCCCCTAACCCCCAGCACCTTCCCCTAGCCTCTACCCCCTAACCCCCAGCACCTTCCCCTAGCCTCTACCCCCTAACCCCCAGCACCTTCCCCTAGCCTCTACCCCCTAACCCCCAGCACCTTCCCCTAGCCTCTACCCCCATCCCCCAGCACCTTCCCCTAGCCTCTACCCCCTAACCCCCAGCACCTTCCCCTAGCCTCTACCCCCTAACCCCCAGCACCTTCCCCTAGCCTCTACCCCCTAACCCCCAGCACCTTCCCCTAGCCACTACCCCCTAACCCCCAGCACCTTCCCCTAGCCTCTACCCCCTAACCCCCAGCACCTTCCCCTAGCCTCTACCCCCTAACCCCCAGCACCTTCCCCTAGCCACTACCCCTAACCCCCAGCACCTTCCCCTAGCCACTACCCCCTAACCCCCAGCACCTTCCCCTAGCCACTACCCCCTAACCCCCAGCACCTTCCCCTAGCCTCTACTCCCTAACCCCCAGCACCTTCCCCTAGCCTCTACCCCCTAACCCCCAGCACCTTCCCCTAGCCTCTACCCCCTAACCCCCAGCACCTTCCCCTAGCCACTACCCCCTAACCCCCTAGCCTCTACCCCCTAACCCCCAGCACCTTCCCCTAGCCTCTACACCCTAACCCCCAGCACCTTCCCCTAGCCACTACCCCCTAACCCCCAGCACCTTCCCCTAGCCACTACCCCCTAACCCCCAGCACCTTCCCCTAGCCTCTACCCCTTAACCCCCAGCACCTTCCCCTAGCCACTACCCCCTAACCCCCAGCACCTTCCCCTAGCCTCTACGCCCTAACCCCCAGCACCTTCCCCTAGCCACTACCCCCTAACCCCCAGCACCTTCCCCTAGCCTCTACCCCCTAACCCCCAGCACCTTCCCCTAGCCTCTACCCCCTAACCCCCAGCACCTTCCCCTAGCCTCTACCCCCTAACCCCCAGCACCTTCCCCTAGCCTCTACCCCCTAACCCCCAGCACCTTCCCCTAGCCTCTACCCCCTAACCCCCAGCACCTTCCCCTAGCCTCTACCCCCTAACCCCCAGCACCTTCCCCTAGCCTCTACTCCCTAACCCCCAGCACCTTCCCCTAGCCTCTACCCCCTAACCCCCAGCACCTTCCCCTAGCCACTACCCCTAACCCCCAGCACCTTCCCCTAGCCTCTACTCCCTAACCCCCAGCACCTTCCCCTAGCCTCTACCCCCTAACCCCCAGCACCTTCCCCTAGCCACTACCCCCTAACCCCCAGCACCTTCCCCTAGCCACTACCCCCTAACCCCCAGCACCTTCCACTAGCCTCTACCCCCTAACCCCCAGCACCTTCCCCTTGCCTCTACCCCCTAACCCCCAGCACCTTCCCCTAGCCACTACCCCCTAACCCCCAGCACCTTCCCCTAGCCTCTACCCCCTAACCCCCAGCACCTTCCCCTAGCCACTACCCCCTAACCCCCAGCACCTTCCCCTAGCCTCTACTCCCTAACCCCCAGCACCTTCCCCTAGCCTCTACTCCTAACTCCCAGCACCTTCCCCTAGCCTCTACACCCTAACCCCCAGCACCTTCCCCTAGCCACTACCCCCTAACCCCCAGCACCTTCCCCTAGCCTCTACCCCCTAACCCCCAGCACCTTCCCCTAGCCTCTACCCCCTAATCCCCAGCACCTTCCCCTAGCCTCTACCCCCTAACCCCCAGCACCTTCCCCTAGCCTCTACCCCCTAACCCCCAGCACCTTCCCCTAGCCTCTACCCCCTAACCCCCAGCACCTTCCCCTAGCCTCTACCCCCTAACCCCCAGCACCTTCCCCTAGCCACTACCCCCTAACCCCCAGCACCTTCCCCTAGCCTCTACCCCCTAAACCCCAGCACCTTCCCCTAGCCTCTACCCCCTAACCCCCAGCACCTTCCCCTAGCCACTACCCCCTAACCCCCAGCACCTTCCCCTAGCCTCTACTCCCTAACCCCCAGCACCTTCCCCTAGCCACTACCCCCTAACCCCCAGCACCTTCCCCTAGCCTCTACCCCCTAACCCCCAGCACCTTCCCCTAGCCTCTACCCCCTAACCCCCAGCACCTTCCCCTAGCCACTACCCCCTAACCCCCAGCACCTTCCCCTAGCCTCTACCCCCTAACCCCCAGCACCTTCCCCTAGCCTCTACCCCCTAACCCCCAGCACCTTCCCCTAGCCTCTACCCCTAACCCCCCCACCTTCCCCTAGCCTCTACCCCTAACCCCCAGCACCTTCCCCTAGCCTCTACCCCCTAACCCCCAGCACCTTCCCCTAGCCTCTACCCCCTAACCCCCAGCACCTTCCCCTAGCCTCTACTCCCTAACCCCCAGCACCTTCCACTAGCCTCTACCCCCTAACCCCCAGCACCTTCCCCTAGCCTCTACGCCCTAACCCCCAGCACCTTCCCCTAGCCTCTACCCCCTAACCCCCAGCACCTTCCCCTAGCCTCTACCCCCTAACCCCCAGCACCTTCCCCTAGCCTCTACCCCTTAACCCCCAGCACCTTCCCCTAGCCACTACCCCCTAACCCCCAGCACCTTCCCCTAGTCTCTACCCCCTAACCCCCAGCACCTTCCACTACCCCCTAACCCCCAGCACCTTCCCCTAGCCTCTACCCCCTAACCCCCAGCACCTTCCACTAGCCTCTACCCCCTAACCCCCAGCACCTTCCCCTAGCCTCTACCCCCTAACCCCCAGCACCTTCCCCTAGCCTCTACCCCCTAACCCCCAGCACCTTCCCCTAGCCTCTACCCCCTAACCCCCAGCACCTTCCCCTAGCCTCTACCCCTTAACCCCCAGCACCTTCCCCTAGCCACTACCCCTAACCCCCAGCACCTTCCCCTAGCCTCTACCCCCAGCACCTTCCCCTAGCCTCTACCCCCTAACCCCCAGCACCTTCCCCTAGCCACTACCCCCTAACCCCCAGCACCTTCCCCTAGCCTCTACCCCCTAACCCCCAGCACCTTCCCCTAGCCTCTACCCCCTAACCCCCAGCACCTTCCCCTAGCCTCTACCCCCTAACCCCCAGCACCTTCCCCTAGCCACTACCCCCTAACCCCCAGCACCTTCCCCTAGCCTCTACCCCCTAACCCCCAGCACCTTCCCCTAGCCTCTACCCCCTAACCCCCAGCACCTTCCCCTAGCCTCTACTCCCTAACCCCCAGCACCTTCCCCTAGCCTCTACCCCTTAACCCCCAGCACCTTCCCCTAGCCACTACCCCCTAACCCCCAGCACCTTCCCCTAGCCTCTACCCCTAACCCCCAGCACCTTCCCCTAGCCTCTACCCCCTAACCCCCAGCACCTTCCCCTAGCCACTACCCCCTAACCCCCAGCACCTTCCCCTAGTCTCTACCCCTAACCCCCAGCACCTTCCCCTAGCCACTACCCCCTAACCCCCAGCACCTTCCCCTAGCCACTACCCCCTAACCCCCAGCACCTTCCCCTAGCCTCTACCCCCTAACCCCCAGCACCTTCCCCTAGCCTCTACCCCCTAACCCCCAGCACCTTCCCCTAGCCTCTACCCCCTAACCCCCAGCACCTTCCCCTAGCCACTACCCCCTAACCCCCAGCACCTTCCCCTAGCCTCTACCCCTAACCCCCAGCACCTTCCCCTAGCCTCTACCCCCTAACCCCCAGCACCTTCCCCTAGCCACTACCCCCAAACCCCCAGCACCTTCCCCTAGCCTCTACCCCTAACCCCCAGCACCTTCCCCTAGCCTCTACCCCCTAACCCCCAGCACCTTCCCCTAGCCACTACCCCCTAACCCCCAGCACCTTCCCCTAGCCACTACCCCCTAACCCCCAGCACCTTCCCCTAGCCACTACCCCCTAACCCCCAGCACCTTCCCCTAGCCTCTACCCCTAACCCCCAGCACCTTCCCCTAGCCTCTACCCCCTAACCCCCAGCACCTTCCCCTAGCCTCTACCCCCTAACCCCCAGCACCTTCCCCTAGCCTCTACCCCTAACCCCCCCACCTTCCCCTAGCCTCTACCCCTAACCCCCAGCACCTTCCCCTAGCCTCTACCCCCTAACCCCCAGCACCTTCCCCTAGCCACTACCCCCTAACCCCCAGCACCTTCCCCTAGCCTCTACTCCCTAACCCCCAGCACCTTCCCCTAGCCTCTACCCCTTAACCCCCAGCACCTTCCCCTAGCCACTACCCCTAACCCCCAGCACCTTCCCCTAGCCTCTACCCCCAGCACCTTCCCCTAGCCTCTACCCCCTAACCCCCAGCACCTTCCCCTAGCCACTACCCCTAACCCCCAGCACCTTCCCCTAGGCTCTACCCCCTAACCCCCAGCAACTTCCCCTAGCCACTACCCCTAACCCCCAGCACCTTCCCCTAGCCACTACCCCCTAACCCCCAGCACCTTCCCCTAGCCTCTACCCCCTAACCCCCAGCACCTTCCCCTAGCCACTACCCCCTAACCCCCAGCACCTTCCCCTAGCCTCTACCCCTAACCCCCAGCACCTTCCCCTAGCCTCTACCCCCTAACCCCCAGCACCTTCCCCTAGCCTCTACCCCCTAACCCCCAGCACCTTCCCCTAGCCTCTACCCCCTAACCCCCAGCACCTTCCCCTTGCCACTACCCCCTAACCCCCAGCACCTTCCCCTAGCCTCTACTCCCTAACCCCCAGCACCTTCCCCTAGCCTCTACCCCCTAACCCCCAGCACCTTCCCCTAGCCTCTACCCCCTAACCCCCAGCACCTTCCCCTAGCCACTACCCCCTAACCCCCAGCACCTTCCCCTAGCCTCTACCCCTAACCCCCAGCACCTTCCCCTAGCCACTACCCCCTAACCCCCAGCACCTTCCCCTAGCCTCTACCCCCTAACCCCCAGCACCTTCCCCTAGCCTCTACCCCCAGCACCTTCCTCTAGCCTCTACCCCCTAACCCCCAGCACCTTCCCCTAGCCACTACCCCCTAACCCCCAGCACCTTCCCCTAGCCACTACCCCCTAACCCCCAGCACCTTCCCCTAGCCTCTACCCCCTAACCCCCAGCACCTTCCCCTAGCCTCTACTCCCTAACCCCCAGCACCTTCCCCTAGCCTCTACCCCCTAACCCCCAGCACCTTCCCCTAGCCTCTACCCCCTAACCCCCAGCACCTTCCCCTAGCCTCTACCCCCTAACCCCCAGCACCTTCCCCTAGCCTCTACCCCCTAACCCCCAGCACCTTCCCCTAGCCTCTACCCCCTAACCCCCAGCACCTTCCCCTAGCCTCTACCCCTAACCCCCAGCACCTTCCCCTAGCCTCTACCCCCTAACCCCCAGCACCTTCCCCTAGCCACTACCCCCTAACCCCCAGCACCTTCCCCTAGCCTCTACTCCCTAACCCCCAGCACCTTCCCCTAGCCTCTACCCCCTAACCCCCAGCACCTTCCCCTAGCCTCTACCCCCTAACCCCCAGCACCTTCCCCTAGCCTCTACCCCCAGCACCTTCCCCTAGCCTCTACCCCCTAACCCCCAGCACCTTCCCCTAGCCACTACCCCCTAACCCCCAGCACCTTCCCCTAGCCTCTACCCCCTAACCCCCAGCACCTTCCCCTAGCCTCTACTCCCTAACCCCCAGCACCTTCCCCTAACCTCTACCCCCTAACCCCCAGCACCTTCCCCTAGCCTCTACCCCCTAACCCCCAGCACCTTCCCCTAGCCTCTACCCCCTAACCCCCAGCACCTTCCCCTAGCCTCTACCCCCTAACCCCCAGCACCTTCCCCTAGCCACTACCCCCTAACCCCCAGCACCTTCCCCTAGCCTCTACCCCCTAACCCCCAGCACCTTCCCCTAGCCTCTACTCCCTAACCCCCAGCACCTTCCCCTAGCCTCTACCCCCTAACCCCCTAGCCTCTACCCCCTAACCCCCTAGCCTCTACCCCCTAACCCCCTAGCCTCTACCCCCTAACCCCCTAGCCACTACCCCTTAGCTCCTACCATGTACCCTTAAAAGCAGTGAGATCAGGGCAGATGTCCTCTCCTGGCGTCTCAGCGTCATAGTAATATCTGACAGGGGATGTTATATCACACGGTTACTCTTCAACCACGAGGGAGGGAGGGATGGAGGGAGGGATGGAGGGACACTAACAGGATGGCTTTGTTCACGTTATGACATAACTGGTCAACTTTGGTTGTAGTTTGGTCAGAGATGGTCTATAATGTTGAGGTTGTATTTGATCTCCGGCCCCAGGCCAGAGTCCAGCTGTGTGTGAACATATCATCTATCTGAGAGAAGAGTAGCAAGTCTGTTCTGTTCCATTGCACTACAGGGATTCCCAATCCTGCTCCTGGGAACCCAAAGGGATGCACGTTTCTGGTTTTTCCGTAGCGCTAATATTCTTCATTAAGCTAATAAATGTATCATTGAGCCTTTAGTTTGAATCCGGTGTGTAGCACGAGGCCTGTGGTTGGAGACCAGGATTGGGAAACCCTAAAGTACAAGGTTCTGTATCACTCCACTAACCTGCCATATCAAGGTTCTGTATCACTCCACTAACCTGCCATATCAAAGGTTCTGTATCACTCTACTAACCTGCCATATCAAGGTTCTGTATCACCACTAACCTGCCATATCAAGGTTCTGTATCACTCCACTAACCTGCCATATCAAAGGTTCTGTATCACTCCACTAACCTGCCATATCAAAGGTTCTGTATCACTCCACTAACCTGCCATATCAAAGGTTCTGTATCACCACTAACCTGCCATATCAAGGTTCTGTATCACTCCACTAACCTGCCATATCAAAGGTTCTGTATCACTCCACTAACCTGCCATATCAAGGTTCTGTATCACCACTAACCTGCCATATCAAGGTTCTGTATCACTCCACTAACCTGCCATATCAAGGTTCTGTATCACTCCACTAACCTGTCATATCAAGGTTCTGTATCACCACTAACCTGCCATATCAAGGTTCTGTATCACTCCACTAACCTGCCATATCAAGGTTCTGTATCACTCCACTAACCTGCCATATCAAGGTTCTGTATCATCACTAACCTGCCATATCAAAGGTTCTGTATCACCACTAACCTGCCATATCAAGGTTCTGTATCACTTCACTAACCTTCCATATCAAGGTTCTGTATCACTCCACTAACCTGCCATATCAAGGTTCTGTATCACTCCACTAACCTGTCATATCAAGGTTCTGTATCACCACTAACCTGCCATATCAAGGTTCTGTATAACTCCACTAACCTGCCATATCAAGGTTCTGTATCACTCCACTAACCTGCCATATCAAAGGTTCTGTATCACTCCACTAACCTGCCATATCAAGGTTCTGTATCACCACTAACCTGCCATATCAAGGTTCTGTATCACTCCACTAACCTGCCTTATCAAGGTTCTGTATCACTCCACTAACCTGCCATATCAAAGGTTCTGTATCACTCCACTAACCTGCCATTTCAAGGTTCTGTATCACCACTAACCTGCCATATCAAGGTTCTGTATCACTCCACTAACCTGCCATATCAAGGTTCTGTATCACCACTAACCTGCCATATCAAGGTTCTGTATCACTCCACTAACCTGCCATATCAAGGTTCTGTATCACTCCACTAACCTGCCATATCAAGGTTCTGTATCACACCACTAACCTGCCATATCAAGGTTCTATATCACTCCGCTAACCTGCCATATCAAGGTTCTGTATCACCACTAACCTGCCATATCAAGGTTCTATATCACTCCGCTAACCTGCCATATCAAGGTTCTGTATCACCACTAACCTGCCATATCAAAGGTTCTGTATCACCACTAACCTGCCATATTAAGGTTCTGTATCACTCCACTAACCTGTCATATCAAGGTTCTGTATCACTCCACTAACCTGCCATATCAAGGTTCTGTATCATCACTACCCTGCCACATATACATTCTGGGACGTTTCTATTGGTGGGTGTGATCCCTGACCTCTTAACCCCTAGGCTGGTCAGCTGATTGCCTGCAAGAGTGGGGTCAGTTCATCACCCTGGCCATCCCAAGTATGCTAATGCTGTGTCTGGAATGGTGGACCTTTGAGATCGGCGGCATCCTGGCAGGTACTGTTGTTATATCATAATAACAATAATTCCTCCTATGTCCAAAATGACACCCTATTCCAGCGTTTCCAAAATGTTGGTCGCTGGGACCCCAATGGGTGGGTGCACGGTTAGTTTATGCCCCATCGTTACACAGGTGATTGAAATTATCAAAACTTCTTGATTATTTCAATCGTTTGTTTAGTGTTTGGGCAATAACCAAAACGTGCAACCCTTGATAACCATGTAAATCTCTCTCGGACAAGGGGACTTTTCAATATGTTCGGCTCTACTCTCCCTGCTCTCCCCTGCTCTCCCCTGCTCTCCCCTGCTCTCCACTCTCCCCTGCTCTCCCCTGCTCGCCCCTCTCCCCTGCTCTCCCCTCTTCCCGTGCTCTCTCTCCCCTGCTCTCCCCTCTCCCCTGCTCTCCCCTCTCCCCTGCTCTCCCCTCTCCCCCTCCTCTCCCCCTGTCTCCCCTCTCCCCTGCTCTCCCCTCTCCTCTGCTCTCCCCTCTCCCCCTCCTCTCCCCCTGCTCTCCCCTCACCCCTGCTCTCCCCTCTCCTCTGCTCTCCCCTCTCCCCCTCCTCTCCCCCTGTCTCCCCTCTCCCCCTGTCTCCCCTCTCCTCTTCTCCTCATCACCACTCTCTCCTCATCACCCCTCTCTCCATATGTTCCCTTTCTCTCCTCATCACCCATCTCTCCATATCTTCCCTTTCTCTCCTCATCACCCCTCTCTCCAAATCTTCCCTCCATCTCCCTCTGCCTCTCTCCCGACTCTCTCCCTATTTGTCCTCTCTCCATATCTTATCTCTTTCCCCTCGCTCTCCCTCTCTCCCCTCTCTCGTCTCTCTCCTGATCTCCCCTCTCTCCATATCTTCCCCCTCGCGATTCTCTCCTGTCTCTCTCCATTCTCTCTCCCTTTCTCTCTTCCCCTCTCCCTTCTCTATCTTATGTATCTTCCCTCTCTCCCTATGTCCCCTTCTCTCTCCATCTTTCCTCTCTCCCATTTCTTCATCTCTCCTTATCATCCCTTTCTTCCTATCTTCTGCCTCTCCCCTCTCTTAGGTCTTATCAGTGAGGTGGAGTTGGGGGCTCAGTCTGTTGTCTATCAGCTAGCTGCCATCACCTACATGGTAAAATCACACTGTCTATCAGCTAGCTACCATGGTAAAATCACACTGTCTATCAGCTAGCTACCATGGTAAAATCACACTGTCTATCAGATAGCTACCATGGTAACATCACACTGTCTAACAGCTAGCTACCATGGTAACATCACACTGTCTATCAACTAGCTACCATGGTAACATCACACTGTCTATCAGCTAGCTACCATGATAACATCACACTGTCTATCAGTTAGCTACCATCACCTACATCACACTGTCTATCAGCTAGCTACCATGGTAACATCACACTGTCTATCAGCTAAGTACCATGGTAACATCACACTGTCTATCAGCTAGCTACCATGGTAACATCACACTGTCTATCAGCTATCTACCATGGTAACATCACACTGTCTAACAGCTAGCTACCATGGTAAAATCACACTGTCTAACAGCTAGCTACCATGGTAACATCACACTGTCTATCAGCTAGCTACCATCACCTACATCACACTGTCTATCAGCTAGCTACCATGGTAACATCACACTGTCTATCAGCTAGCTACCATGGTAACATCACACTGTCTATCAGCTAGCTACCATGGTAACATCACACTGTCTATCAGCTAGCTACCATGGAAACATCACACTGTCTATCAGCTAGCTACCATGGTAACATCACACTGTCTATCAGCTAGCTACAATGGTAACATCACACTGTCTATCAGCTAGCTACCATGGTAACATCACACTGTCTATCAGCTAGCTACCATGGAAACATCACACTGTCTATCAGCAAGCTACCATGGTAACATCACACTGTCTATCAGCAAGCTACCATGGTAACATCACACTGTCTATCAGCTAGCTACCATGGTAACAGCACACTGTCTATCAGCTATCTACCATCACCTACATGGTAACATCACACTGTCTATCAGCTAGCTACCATGGTAACATCACACTGTCTATCAGCTAGCTACCATGGTAACATCACACTGTCTATCAGCTATCTACCGTGGTAACATCACACTGTCTATCAGCTAGCTACCGTGGTAACATCACACTGTCTATCACCTAGCTACCATCACCTACATGGTAACATCACACTGTCTATCAGCTAGCTACCATGGTAACATCACACACTGTCTAACAGCTAGCTACCATGGTAACATCACACTGTCTATCAGCTATCTACCATGGTAACATCACACTGTCTAACAGCTAGCTACCATGGTAAAATCACACTGTCTAACAGCTAGCTACCATGGTAACATCACACTGTCTATCAGCTAGCTACCATCACCTACATCACACTGTCTATCAGCTAGCTACCATGGTAACATCACACTGTCTATCAGCTAGCTACCATGGTAACATCACACTGTCTATCAGCTAGCTACCATGGTAACATCACACTGTCTATCAGCTAGCTACCATGGAAACATCACACTGTCTATCAGCTAGCTACCATGGTAACATCACACTGTCTATCAGCTAGCTACAATGGTAACATCACACTGTCTATCAGCTAGCTACCATGGTAACATCACACTGTCTATCAGCTAGCTACCATGGAAACATCACACTGTCTATCAGCAAGCTACCATGGTAACATCACACTGTCTATCAGCAAGCTACCATGGTAACATCACACTGTCTATCAGCTAGCTACCATGGTAACAGCACACTGTCTATCAGCTATCTACCATCACCTACATGGTAACATCACACTGTCTATCAGATAGCTACCATGGTAACATCACACTGTCTATCAGCTAGCTACCATGGTAACATCACACTGTCTATCAGCTATCTACCGTGGTAACATCACACTGTCTATCAGCTAGCTACCGTGGTAACATCACACTGTCTATCACCTAGCTACCATCACCTACATGGTAACATCACACTGTCTATCAGCTAGCTACCATGGTAACATCACACACTGTCTAACAGCTAGCTACCATGGTAACATCACACTGTCTATCAGCTAGCTACCATGATAACATCACACTGTCTATCAGCTAGCTACCATCACCTACATCACACTGTCTATCAGCTAGCTACCATGGTAACATCACACTGTCTATCAGCTAACTACCATGGTAACATCACACTGTCTATCAGCTAACTACCATGGCAACATCACACTGTCTATCAGCTAGCTACCATGGTAACATCACACTGTCTATCAGCTATCTACCATGGTAACATCACACTGTCTATTAGCTAGCTACCATGGTAAAATCACACTGTCTATCAGCTAGCTACCATGGTAAAATCACACTGTCTAACAGCTAGCTACCATGGTAACATCACACTGTCTATCAGCTAGCTACCATGGTAACATCACACTGTCTATCAGCTAGCTACCATCACCTACATCACACTGTCTATCAGCTAGCTACCATGGTAACATCACACTGTCTATCAGCTAGCTACCATGGTAACATCACACTGTCTATCAGCTAGCTACCATGGTAACATCACACTGTCTATCAGCCAGCTACCATGGTAACATCATACTGTCTATCAGCTAGCTACAATGGTAACATCACACTGTCTATCAGCTAGCTACCATGGTAACATCACACTGTCTATCAGCCAGCTACCATGGTAACATCACACTGTCTATCAGCTAGCTACAATGGTAACATCACACTGTCTATCAGCTAGCTACCATGGTAACATCACACTGTCTATCAGCTAGCTACCATGGAAACATCACACTGTCTATCAGCTAGCTACCATGGTAACATCACACTGTCTATCAGCTAGCTACCATGGTAACATCACACTGTCTATCAGCTAGCTACCATGGTAACAGCACACTGTCTATCAGCTATCTACCATCACCTACATGGTAACATCACACTGTCTATCAGATAGCTACCATGGTAACATCACACTGTCTATCAGCTAGCTACCATGGTAACATCACACTGTCTATCAGCTATCTACCGTGGTAACATCACACTGTCTATCAGCTATCTACCATGGTAACATCACACTGTCTATCAGCTATCTACCATGGTAACATCACACTGTCTATCAGCTAGCTACCATGGTAACATCACACTGTCTATCAGCTAGCTACCATGGTAACAGCACACTGTCTATCAGCTATCTACCATCACCTACATGGTAACATCACACTGTCTATCAGATAGCTACCATGGTAACATCACACTGTCTATCAGCTAGCTACCATGGTAACATCACACTGTCTATCAGCTATCTACCGTGGTAACATCACACTGTCTATCAGCTATCTACCATGGTAACATCACACTGTCTATCAGCTATCTACCATGGTAACATCACACTGTCTATCAGCTAGCTACCATGGTAACATCACACTGTCTATCAGCTAGCTACCATGGTAACAACACACTATCTATCAGCTATCTACCATGGTAAAATCACACTGTCTATCAGCTAGCTACCATGGTAACATCACACTGTCTATCAGCTATCTGCCATGGTAACATCACACTGTCTATCAGCTAGCTACCATGGTAACATCACACTATCTATCAGCTAGCTACCATGGTAACATCACACTATCTATCAGCTAGCTACCATGGTAACATCACACTGTCTATCAGCTAGCTACCATGGTATTATCACACTGCCTATCAGCTAGCTACCATGGTAACATCACACTGTCTATCAGCTAGCTACCATCACCTACATCACACTGTCTATCAGCTAGCTACCATGGTAACATCACACACTGTCTATCAGCTAGCTACCATGGTAACATCACACTGTCTTTCAGCTATCTACCATGGTAACATCACACTGTCTATCAGCTAGCTACCATGGTAACATCACACTATCTATCAGCTATCTACCATGGCAACATCAGACACTGTCTATCAGCTAGCTACCATGGTAACATCACACTGTCTATCAGCTAGCTACCATGGTAAAATCACACTGTCTATCAGCTAGCTACCATGGTAACATCACACTATCTATCAGCTAGCTACCATGGTAAAATCACACTGTCTATCAGCTAGCTACCATGGTAACATCACACACTGTCTATCAGCTAGCTACCATGGAAACATCACACTGTCTATCAGCTAGCTACCATGGTAACATCACACTGTCTATCAGCTAGCTACCATGGTAACATCACACTGTCTATCAGCTAGCTACCATGGTAACAGCACACTGTCTATCAGCTATCTACCATCACCTACATGGTAACATCACACTGTCTATCAGATAGCTACCATGGTAACATCACACTGTCTATCAGCTAGCTACCATGGTAACATCACACTGTCTATCAGCTATCTACCGTGGTAACATCACACTGTCTATCAGCTATCTACCATGGTAACATCACACTGTCTATCAGCTATCTACCATGGTAACATCACACTGTCTATCAGCTAGCTACCATGGTAACATCACACTGTCTATCAGCTAGCTACCATGGTAACAGCACACTGTCTATCAGCTATCTACCATCACCTACATGGTAACATCACACTGTCTATCAGATAGCTACCATGGTAACATCACACTGTCTATCAGCTAGCTACCATGGTAACATCACACTGTCTATCAGCTATCTACCGTGGTAACATCACACTGTCTATCAGCTATCTACCATGGTAACATCACACTGTCTATCAGCTATCTACCATGGTAACATCACACTGTCTATCAGCTAGCTACCATGGTAACATCACACTGTCTATCAGCTAGCTACCATGGTAACAACACACTATCTATCAGCTATCTACCATGGTAAAATCACACTGTCTATCAGCTAGCTACCATGGTAACATCACACTGTCTATCAGCTATCTGCCATGGTAACATCACACTGTCTATCAGCTAGCTACCATGGTAACATCACACTATCTATCAGCTAGCTACCATGGTAACATCACACTATCTATCAGCTAGCTACCATGGTAACATCACACTGTCTATCAGCTAGCTACCATGGTATTATCACACTGCCTATCAGCTAGCTACCATGGTAACATCACACTGTCTATCAGCTAGCTACCATCACCTACATCACACTGTCTATCAGCTAGCTACCATGGTAACATCACACACTGTCTATCAGCTAGCTACCATGGTAACATCACACTGTCTTTCAGCTATCTACCATGGTAACATCACACTGTCTATCAGCTAGCTACCATGGTAACATCACACTATCTATCAGCTATCTACCATGGCAACATCAGACACTGTCTATCAGCTAGCTACCATGGTAACATCACACTGTCTATCAGCTAGCTACCATGGTAAAATCACACTGTCTATCAGCTAGCTACCATGGTAACATCACACTATCTATCAGCTAGCTACCATGGTAAAATCACACTGTCTATCAGCTAGCTACCATGGTAACATCACACACTGTCTATCAGCTAGCTACCATGGTAACATCACACTGTCTATCAGCTAGCTACCATGGTAAAATCACACTGTCTATCAGCTAGCTACCATGGTAACATCACACACTGTCTATCAGCTAGCTACCATGGTAACATCACACTGTCTATCAGCTAGCTACCATGGTAACATCACACTGTCTATCAACTAGCTACCATGGTAACATCACCCTGTCTAACAGCTAGCTACCATGGTGACATCACACTGTCTATCAGCTAGCTGCCATGGTAACATCACACTGTCTATCAGCTAGCTACCATGGTAACATCACACTATCTATCAGCTAGCTACCATGGTAACATCACACTATCTATCAGCTAGCTACCATGGTAACATCACACTGTCTATCAGCTATCTACCATGGTAACATCACACTGTCTATCAGCTATCTACCATGGTAACATCACACTGTCTATCAGCTAGCTACCATGGTAACATCACACTGTCTATCAGCTAGCTACCATGGTAACAGCACACTGTCTATCAGCTATCTACCATCACCTACATGGTAACATCACACTGTCTATCAGATAGCTACCATGGTAACATCACACTGTCTATCAGCTAGCTACCATGGTAACATCACACTGTCTATCAGCTATCTACCGTGGTAACATCACACTGTCTATCAGCTATCTACCATGGTAACATCACACTGTCTATCAGCTATCTACCATGGTAACATCACACTGTCTATCAGCTAGCTACCATGGTAACATCACACTGTCTATCAGCTAGCTACCATGGTAACAACACACTATCTATCAGCTATCTACCATGGTAAAATCACACTGTCTATCAGCTAGCTACCATGGTAACATCACACTGTCTATCAGCTATCTGCCATGGTAACATCACACTGTCTATCAGCTAGCTACCATGGTAACATCACACTATCTATCAGCTAGCTACCATGGTAACATCACACTATCTATCAGCTAGCTACCATGGTAACATCACACTGTCTATCAGCTAGCTACCATGGTATTATCACACTGCCTATCAGCTAGCTACCATGGTAACATCACACTGTCTATCAGCTAGCTACCATCACCTACATCACACTGTCTATCAGCTAGCTACCATGGTAACATCACACACTGTCTATCAGCTAGCTACCATGGTAACATCACACTGTCTTTCAGCTATCTACCATGGTAACATCACACTGTCTATCAGCTAGCTACCATGGTAACATCACACTATCTATCAGCTATCTACCATGGCAACATCAGACACTGTCTATCAGCTAGCTACCATGGTAACATCACACTGTCTATCAGCTAGCTACCATGGTAAAATCACACTGTCTATCAGCTAGCTACCATGGTAACATCACACTATCTATCAGCTAGCTACCATGGTAAAATCACACTGTCTATCAGCTAGCTACCATGGTAACATCACACACTGTCTATCAGCTAGCTACCATGGTAACATCACACTGTCTATCAGCTAGCTACCATGGTAAAATCACACTGTCTATCAGCTAGCTACCATGGTAACATCACACACTGTCTATCAGCTAGCTACCATGGTAACATCACACTGTCTATCAGCTAGCTACCATGGTAACATCACACTGTCTATCAACTAGCTACCATGGTAACATCACCCTGTCTAACAGCTAGCTACCATGGTGACATCACACTGTCTATCAGCTAGCTGCCATGGTAACATCACACTGTCTATCAGCTAGCTACCATGGTAACATCACACTATCTATCAGCTAGCTACCATGGTAACATCACACTATCTATCAGCTAGCTACCATGGTAACATCACACTGTCTATCAGCTAGCTACCATGGTAACATCACACACTGTCTATCAGCTAGCTACCATGGTAACATCACACTGTCTTTCAGCTATCTACCATGGTAACATCACACTGTCTATCAGCTAGCTACCATGGTAACATCACACTATCTATCAGCTATCTACCATGGCAACATCACACTGTCTATCAGCTAGCTACCATGGTAACATCACACTGTCTATCAGCTAGCTACCATGGTAACATCACACTGTCTATCAGCTAGCTACCATGGTAACATCACACTGTCTATCAGCTAGCTACCATGGTAACATCACACACTGTCTATCAGCTAGCTACTATGGTAACATCACACTGTCTATCAGCTAGCTACCATGGTAACATCACACTGTCTATCAACTAGCTACCATGGTAACATCACCCTGTCTAACAGCTAGCTACCATGGTAACATCACACTGTCTATCAGCTAGCTACCATGGTAACATCACACTGTCTATCAGCTAGCTACCATGGTAACATCACACTGTCTATCAGCTAGCTACCATGGTAACATCACACTGTCTAACAGCTAGCTACCATGGTAACATCACACTGTCTAACGGCTAGCTACCATGGTAACATCACACTGTCTAACGGCTAGCTACCATGGTAACATCACACTGTCTATCGGCTAGCTACCATGGTAACATCACACTGTCTATCAGCTAGCTACCATGGTAACATCACACTGTCTATCAGCTAGCTACCATGGTAACATCACACACTGTCTATCAGCTAGCTACCATGGTAACATCACACTGTCTATCAGCTAACTACCATGGTAACATCACACTGTCTATTAGCTAGCTACCATGGTAACATCACACTGTCTATCAGCTATCTACCATCACCTACATGGTAACATCACACTGTCTATCAGCTAGCTACCATGGTAACATCACACTGTCTATCAGCTAACTACCATGGTAACATCACACTGTCTATCAGCTATCTACCATGGTAACAGCACACTGTCTATCAGCTAGCTACCATGGTAACATCACACTGTCTATCAGCTAGCTACCATCACCTACATCACACTGTCTATCAGCTAGCTACCATGGTAACATCACACTGTCTTTCAGCTATCTACCATGGTAACATCACACTGTCTATCAGCTAGCTACCATGGTAACATCACACTATCTATCAGCTATCTACCATGGCAACATCACACTGTCTATCAGCTAGCTACCATGGTAACATCACACTGTCTATCAGCTAGCTACCATGGTAACATCACACTCTCTATCAGCTAGCTACCATGGTAACATCACACTGTCTATCAGCTAGCTACCATGGTAACATCACACACTGTGTATCAGCTAGCTACCATGGTAACATCACACTGTCTATCAGCTAGCTACCATGGTAACATCACACTGTCTATCAACTAGCTACCATGGTAACATCACCCTGTCTAACAGCTAGCTACCATGGTAACATCACACTGTCTATCAGCTAGCTACCATGGTAACATCACACTGTCTATCAGCTAGCTACCATGGTAACATCACACTGTCTAACAGCTAGCTACCATGGTAACATCACACTGTCTAACGGCTAGCTACCATGGTAACATCACACTGTCTAACGGCTAGCTACCATGGTAACATCACACTGTCTATCGGCTAGCTACCATGGTAACATCACACTGTCTATCAGCTAGCTACCATGGTAACATCACACTGTCTATCAGCTAGCTACCATGGTAACATCACACACTGTCTATCAGCTAGCTACCATGGTAACATCACACTGTCTATCAGCTATCTACCATGGTAACATCACACTGTCTATTAGCTAGCTACCATGGTAACATCACACTGTCTATCAGCTATCTACCATCACCTACATGGTAACATCACACTGTCTATCAGCTAGCTACCATGGTAACATCACACTGTCTATCAGCTAACTACCATGGTAACATCACACTGTCTATCAGCTATCTACCATGGTAACAGCACACTGTCTATCAGCTAGCTACCATGGTAACATCACACTGTCTATCAGCTAGCTACCATGGTAACATCACACTGTCTATTAGCTAGCTACCATCACCTACATGGTAACGTCACACTATCTATCAGCTAGCTACCATGGTAACATCACACTGTCTATCAGCCAGCTACCATGGTAACATCACACTGTCTATCAGCTAGCTACCATGGTAACATCACACTTTCTATCAGCTAGCTACCATGGTAACAACACACTATCTATCAGCTATCTACCATGGTAAAATCACACTGTCTATCAGCTATCTACCATGGTAACATCACACTGTCTAACAGCTAGCTACCATGGTAACATCACACTGTCTATCAGCTAGCTGCCATGGTAACATCACACTGTCTATCAGCTAGCTACCATGGTAACATCACACTGTCTAACAGCTAGCTACCATGGTAACATCACACTGTCTAACGGCTAGCTACCATGGTAACATCACACTGTCTATCAGCTAGCTACCATGGTAACATCACACTGTCTATTAGCTAGCTACCATGGTAACATCACACTGTCTATCAGCTATCTACCATGGTAACATCACACTGTCTATTAGCTAGCTACCATGGTAACATCACACTGTCTATCAGCTATCTGCCATGGTAACATCACACTGTCTATCAGCTAGCTACCATGGTAACATCACACTATCTATCAGCTAGCTACCATGGTAACATCACACTATCTATCAGCTAGCTACCATGGTAACATCACACTGTCTATCAGCTAGCTACCATGGTATTATCACACTGCCTATCAGCTAGCTACCATTGTAACATCACACTGTCTATCAGCTAGCTACCATCACCTACATCACACTGTCTATCAGCTAGCTACCATGGTAACAGCATACTGTCTATCAGCTAGCTACCATGGTAACATCACACTGTCTATCAGCTAGCTACCATGGTAACATCACACTGTCTATCAGCTAGCTACCATGGTAACATCACACTGTCTATCAGCTAGCTACCATGGTAACATCACACTGTCTATCAGCTATCTACCATGGTAACATCACACTGTCTATTAGCTAGCTACCATCACCTACATGGTAACGTCACACTATCTATCAGCTAGCTACCATGGTAACATCACACTGTCTATTAGCTAGCTACCATCACCTACATGGTAATGTCACACTATCTATCAGCTAGCTACCATGGTAACATCACACTGTCTATCAGCCAGCTACCATGGTAACATCACACTGTCTATCAGCTAGCTACCATGGTATCATCACACTGTCTATCATCTAGCTACCATGGTAACATCACACTGTCTATCAGCTAGCTACCATGGTAACATCCCACTGTCTATCAGCTAGCTACCATGGTAACATCCCACTGTCTATCAGCTAGCTACCATGGTAACATCCCACTGTCTATCAGCTAGCTACCATGGTAACATCACACTGTCTATCAGCTAGCTACCATGGTAACATCACACTGTCTATCAGCTAGCTACCATCACCTACATCACAATGTCTATCAGCTAGCTACCATGGTAACATCACACTGTCTATCAGCTAGCTACCATGGTAACATCACACCGTCTATCAGCTAGCTACCATGGTAACATCACACTGTCTATCAGCTAGCTACCATCACATACATCACACTGTCTATGAGCTAGCTACCATGGTAACATCACACTATCTATCAGCTATCTACCATAGTAACATCACACTGTCTATCAGCTAGCTACCATGGTAACAGCACACTGTCTATCAGCTAGCTACCATCACCTACATCACAATGTCTATCAGCTAGCTACCATGGTAACATCACACTGTCTATCAGCTAGCAACCATGGTAACATCACACCGTCTATCAGCTAGCTACCATGGTAACATCACACTGTCTATCAGCTAGCTACCATCACCTACATCACACTGTCTATGAGCTAGCTACCATGGTAACATCACACTGTCTATCTTCTAGCTACCATGGTAACATCACACTGTCTATCAGCTATCTACCATGGTAACATCACACTGTCTATCAGCAAGCTACCATCACCTACATCACACTGTCTATCAGCTAGCTACCATGGTAACATCACACTGTCTATCAGCTAGCTACCATGGTAACATCACACTGTCTATTAGCTAGCTACCATGGTAACATCACACTGTCTATCAGCTAGCTACCATCACCTACATCACACTGTCTATCAGCTAGCTACCATGGTAACATCACACTGTCTATCATCTAGCTACCATGGTAACATCACACTGTCTATCAGCTAGCTACCATGGTAACATCACACTGTCTATCAGCTAGCTACCATGGTAACATCACACTGTCTAACAGCTAGCTACCATGGTAACATCACACGGTCTATCAGCTAGCTACCATCACCTACATCACACTGTCTATCAGCTAGCTACCATGGTAACATCACACTGTCTATCAGCTAGCTACCATGGTAACATCACACTGTCTATCAGCTAGCTACCATTGTAACATCACACTGTCTATCAGCTAGCTACTATGGTAACATCACACTGTCTATCAGCTAGCTACCATGGTAACATATCACTGTCTATTAGCTAGCTACCATCACCTACATGGTAACATCACACTGTCTATCAGCTAGCTACCATGGTAACATCACACTGTCTATCAGCTAGCTACCATGGTAACATCACACTGTCTATCAGCTATCTACCATGGTAACATCACACTGTCTATCAGCTAGCTACCATGGTAACATCACACTGTCTATCAGCTAGCTACTATGGTAACATCACACTGTCTATCAGCTAGCTACCATGGTAACATCACACTGTCTATCAGCTAGCTACCATGGTAACATCACACTGTCTATCAGCTAGCTACTATGGTAACATCACACTGTCTATCAGCTAGCTACCATGATAACATCACACTGTCTATCAGCTATCTACCATGGTAACATCACACTGTCTATCAGCTATCTACCATGGTAACAGCACACTGTCTATCAGCTATCTACCATCACCTACATGGTAACATCACACTCTCTATCAGCTAGCTACTATGGTAACATCACACTGTCTATCAGCTAGCTACCATGGTAACATCACACTGTCTATCAGCTAGCTACCATGGTAACATCACACTGTCTATTAGCTAGCTACCATCACCTACATGGTAACATCACACTGTCTATCAGCTATCTACCATGGTAAAATCACACTGTCTATCAGCTATCTACCATGGTAACATCACACTGTCTATTAGCTAGCTACCATGGTAACATCACACTGTCTATCAGCTATCTGCCATGGTAACATCACACTGTCTATCAGCTAGCTACCATGGTAACATCACACTATCTATCAGCTAGCTACCATGGTAACATCACACTATCTATCAGCTAGCTACCATGGTAACATCACACTGTCTATCAGCTAGCTACCATGGTATTATCACACTGCCTATCAGCTAGCTACCATGGTAACATCACACTGTCTATCAGCTAGCTACCATCACCTACATCACACTGTCTATCAGCTAGCTACCATGGTAACAGCATACTGTCTATCAGCTAGCTACCATGGTAACATCACACTGTCTATCAGCTAGCTACCATGGTAACATCACACTGTCTATCAGCTAGCTACCATGGTAACATCACACTGTCTATCAGCTAGCTACCATGGTAACATCACACTGTCTATCAGCTATCTACCATGGTAACATCACACTGTCTATTAGCTAGCTACCATCACCTACATGGTAACGTCACACTATCTATCAGCTAGCTACCATGGTAACATCACACTGTCTATCAGCCAGCTACCATGGTAACATCACACTGTCTATCAGCTAGCTACCATGGTATCATCACACTGTCAATCATCTAGCTACCATGGTAACATCACACTGTCTATCAGCTAGCTACCATGGTAACATCCCACTGTCTATCAGCTAGCTACCATGGTAACATCCCACTGTCTATCAGCTAGCTACCATGGTAACATCACACTGTCTATCAGCTAGCTACCATGGTAACATCACACTGTCTATCAGCTAGCTACCATCACCTACATCACAATGTCTATCAGCTAGCTACCATGGTAACATCACACTGTCTATCAGCTAGCTACCATGGTAACATCACACCGTCTATCAGCTAGCTACCATGGTAACATCACACTGTCTATCAGCTAGCTACCATCACATACATCACACTGTCTATGAGCTAGCTACCATGGTAACATCACACTATCTATCAGCTATCTACCATAGTAACATCACACTGTCTATCAGCTAGCTACCATGGTAACAGCACACTGTCTATCAGCTAGCTACCATCACCTACATCACAATATCTATCAGCTAGCTACCATGGTAACATCACACTGTCTATCTGCTAGCTACCATGGTAACATCACACCGTCTATCAGCTAGCTACCATGGTAACATCACACTGTCTATCAGCTAGCTACCATCACCTACATCACACTGTCTATGAGCTAGCTACCATGGTAACATCACACTGTCTATCTTCTAGCTACCATGGTAACATCACACTGTCTATCAGCTATCTACCATGGTAACATCACACTGTCTATCAGCAAGCTACCATCACATACATCACACTGTCTATCAGCTAGCTACCATGGTAACATCACACTGTCTATCAGCTAGCTACCATGGTAACATCACACTGTCTATTAGCTAGCTACCATGGTAACATCACACTGTCTATCAGCTAGCTACCATCACCTACATCACACTGTCTATCAGCTAGCTACCATGGTAACATCACACTGTCTATCATCTAGCTACCATGGTAACATCACACTGTCTATCAGCTAGCTACCATGGTAACATCACACTGTCTATCAGCTAGCTACCATGGTAACATCACACGGTCTATCAGCTAGCTACCATCACCTACATCACACTGTCTATCAGCTAGCTACCATGGTAACATCACACTGTCTATCAGCTAGCTACCATGGTAACATCACACTGTCTATCAGCTAGCTACCATGGTAACATCACACTGTCTATCAGCTAGCTACTATGGTAACATCACACTGTCTATCAGCTAGCTACCATGATAACATCACACTGTCTATCAGCTATCTACCATGGTAACATCACACTGTCTATCAGCTATCTACCATGGTAACAGCACACTGTCTATCAGCTATCTACCATCACCTACATGGTAACATCACACTGTCTATCAGCTAGCTACTATGGTAACATCACACTGTCTATCAGCTAGCTACCATGGTAACATATCACTGTCTATTTGCTAGCTACCATCACCTACATGGTAACATCACACTGTCTATCAGCTAGCTACCATGGTAACATCACACTGTCTATCAGCTATCTACCATGGTAACATCACACTGTCTATCAGCTAGCTACCATGGTAACATCACACTGTCTATCAGCTAGCTACTATGGTAACATCACACTGTCTATCAGCTAGCTACCATGGTAACATCACACTGTCTATCAGCTAGCTACCATGGTAACATCACACTGTCTATCAGCTAGCTACTATGGTAACATCACACTGTCTATCAGCTAGCTACCATGGTAACATCACACTGTCTATCAGCTATCTACCATGGTAACATCACACTGTCTATTAGCTAGCTACCATCACCTACATGGTAACGTCACACTATCTATCAGCTAGCTACCATGGTAACATCACACTGTCTATCAGCCAGCTACCATGGTAACATCACACTGTCTATCAGCTAGCTACCATGGTATCATCACACTGTCAATCATCTAGCTACCATGGTAACATCACACTGTCTATCAGCTAGCTACCATGGTAACATCCCAGTGTCTATCAGCTAGCTACCATGGTAACATCCCACTGTCTATCAGCTAGCTACCATGGTAACATCACACTGTCTATCAGCTAGCTACCATGGTAACATCACACTGTCTATCAGCTAGCTACCATCACCTACATCACAATGTCTATCAGCTAGCTACCATGGTAACATCACACTGTCTATCTGCTAGCTACCATGGTAACATCACACCGTCTATCAGCTAGCTACCATGGTAACATCACACTGTCTATCAGCTAGCTACCATCACCTACATCACACTGTCTATGAGCTAGCTACCATGGTAACATGACACTGTCTATCTTCTAGCTACCATGGTAACATCACACTGTCTATCAGCTATCTACCATGGTAACATCACACTGTCTATCAGCAAGCTACCATCACATACATCACACTGTCTATCAGCTAGCTACCATGGTAACTTCACACTGTCTATCAGCTAGCTACCATGGTAACATCACACTGTCTATTAGCTAGCTACCATGGTAACATCACACTGTCTATCAGCTAGCTACCATCACCTACATCACACTGTCTATCAGCTAGCTACCATGGTAACATCACACTGTCTATCATCTAGCTACCATGGTAACATCACACTGTCTATCAGCTAGCTACCATGGTAACATCACACTGTCTATCAGCTAGATACCATGGTAACATCACACTGTCTATCATCTAGCTACCATGGTAACATCACACTGTCTATCAGCTAGCTACCATGGTAACATCACACTGTCTATCAGCTAGCTACCATGGTAACATCACACGGTCTATCAGCTAGCTACCATCACCTACATCACACTGTCTATCAGCTAGCTACCATGGTAACATCACACTGTCTATCAGCTAGCTACCATGGTAACATCACACTGTCTATCAGCTAGCTACCATGGTAACATCACACTGTCTATCAGCTAGCTACTATGGTAACATCACACTGTCTATCAGCTAGCTACCATCACCTACATCACAATGTCTATCAGCTAGCTACCATGGTAACATCACACTGTCTATCTGCTAGCTACCATGGTAACATCACACCGTCTATCAGCTAGCTACCATGGTAACATCACACTGTCTATCAGCTAGCTACCATCACCTACATCACACTGTCTATGAGCTAGCTACCATGGTAACATCACACTGTCTATCTTCTAGCTACCATGGTAACATCACACTGTCTATCAGCTATCTACCATGGTAACATCACACTGTCTATCAGCAAGCTACCATCACATACATCACACTGTCTATCAGCTAGCTACCATGGTAACATCACACTGTCTATCAGCTAGCTACCATGGTAACATCACACTGTCTATTAGCTAGCTACCATGGTAACATCACACTGTCTATCAGCTAGCTACCATCACCTACATCACACTGTCTATCAGCTAGCTACCATGGTAACATCACACTGTCTATCATCTAGCTACCATGGTAACATCACACTGTCTATCAGCTAGCTACCATGGTAACATCACACTGTCTATCAGCTAGCTACCATGGTAACATCACACTGTCTATCAGCTATCTACCATGGTAACATCACACTGTCTATCAGCTAGCTACCATGGTAACATCACACTGTCTATCAGCTAGCTACCATGGTAACATCACACGGTCTATCAGCTAGCTACCATCACCTACATCACACTGTCTATCAGCTAGCTACCATGGTAACATCACACTGTCTATCAGCTAGCTACCATGGTAACATCACACTGTCTATCAGCTAGCTACCATGGTAACATCACACTGTCTATCAGCTAGCTACTATGGTAACATCACACTGTCTATCAGCTAGCTACCATGATAACATCACACTGTCTATCAGCTATCTACCATGGTAACAGCACACTGTCTATCAGCTATCTACCATGGTAACAGCACACTGTCTATCAGCTATCTACCATCACCTACATGGTAACATCACACTGTCTATCAGCTAGCTACTATGGTAACATCACACTGTCTATCAGCTAGCTACCATGGTAACATATCACTGTCTATTAGCTAGCTACCATGGTAACATCACACTGTCTATCAGCTAGCTACCATGGTAACATCACACTGTCTATCAGCTAGCTACCATGGTAACATCACACTGTCTATCAGCTATCTACCATGGTAACATCACACTGTCTATCAGCTAGCTACCATGGTAACATCACACTGTCTATCAGCTAGCTACTATGGTAACATCACACTGTCTATCAGCTAGCTACCATGGTAACATCACACTGTCTATCAGCTAGCTACTATGGTAACATCACACTGTCTATCAGCTAGCTACCATGATAACATCACACTGTCTATCAGCTATCTACCATGGTAACATCACACTGTCTATCAGCTATCTACCATGGTAACAGCACACTGTCTATCAGCTATCTACCATCACCTACATGGTAACATCACACTGTCTATCAGCTAGCTACTATGGTAACATCACACTGTCTATCAGCTAGCTACCATGGTAACATATCACTGTCTATTAGCTAGCTACCATCACCTACATGGTAACATCACACTGTCTATCAGCTAGCTACCATGGTAACATCACACTGTCTATCAGCTAGCTACCATGGTAACATCACACTGTCTATCAGCTATCTACCATGGTAACATCACACTGTCTATCAGCTAGCTACCATGGTAACATCACACTGTCTATCAGCTAGCTACCATGGTAACATCACACTGTCTATCAGCTAGCTACCATGGTAACATCACACTGTCTATCAGCTATCTACCATGGTAACATCACACTGTCTATCAGCTAGCTACCATGGTAACATCACACTGTCTATCAGCTATCTAACATGGTAACATCACACTGTCTATCAGCTATTTACCATGGTAACATCACACTGTCTATCGCTAGCTACCATGGTAACATCACACTGTGTATTAACTAGCTACTATGGTAACATCACACTGTCTTTCAGCTAGCTACCATGGTAACATCACACTGTCTATCAGCTAGCTACCATGGTAACATCACACTGTCTATCAAATAGCTACCATGGTAACAGCACACTGTCTATCAGCTATCTACCATCACCTACATGGTAACATCACACTGTCTATCAGCTAGCTACTATGGTAACATCACACTGTCTATCAGCTAGCTACCATGGTAACATCACACTGTCTATCAGCTAGCTACCATGGTAACATCACACTGTCTATCAGCTAGCTACCATGGTAACAGCACACTGTCTATCAGCTAGCTACCATGGTAACATCACAATGTCTGTCAGCTAGCTACCATGGTAACATCACACTGTCTATTAGCTATCTCCCATCACCTACATGGTAACATCACACTGTCTATCAGCTAGCTACCATGGTAACATCACACTGTCTATCAGCTATCTACCATGGTAACATCACACTGTCTATCAGCTATCTACCATGGTAACATCACACTGTCTATCAGCTATCTACCATGGTAACATCACACTGTCTATCAGCTAGCTACCATGATAACATCACACTGTCTATCAGCTAGCTACCATCACCTACATCACACTGTCTATCAGCTAGCTACCATGGTAACATCACACTGTCTATCAGCTAGCTACCATCACCTACATCACACTGTCTATCAGCTAGCTACCATCACCTACATCACACTGTCTATCATCTAGCTACCATGGTAACATCACACTGTCTATCAGCTAGCTACCATGGTAACATCACACTGTCTATCAGCCAGCTACCATGGTAACATCACACTGTCTATCATCTAGCTACCATGGTAACATCACACTGTCTATCAGCTAGCTACCATGGTAACATCACACTGTCTATCAGCTAGCTACTATGGTAACATCACACTGTCTATCAGCTAGCTACCATGGTAACATCACACTGTCTATCAGCTAGCTACCATGGTAACATCACACTGTCTATTAGCTAGCTACCATCACCTACATGGTAACATCACACTGTCTATCAGCTAGCTACCATGGTAACATCACACTGTCTATCAGCTAGCTACCATGGTAACATCACACTGTCTATCAGCTAGCTACCATGGTAACATCACACTGTCTATCAGCTAGCTACCATGGTAACATCACACTGTCTATCAGCTAGCTACCATCACCTACATCACACTGTCTATCAGCTAGCTACCATGGTAACATCACACTGTCTATCAGCTAGCTACCATGGTAACATCACACTGTCTATCAGCTAGCTAACATGGTAACATCACACTGTCTATCAGCTAGCTACCATGGTAACATCACACTGTCTATCAGCTAGCTACCATGGTAACATCACACTGTCTATCAAATAGCTACCATGGTAACAGCACACTGTCTATCAGCTATCTACCATCACCTACATGGTAACATCACACTGTCTATCGTTAGCTACCATGGTAACATCACACTGTCTATCAGCTAGCTACCATGGTAACATCACACTGTCTATCAAATAGCTACCATGGTAACAGCACACTGTCTATCAGCTATCTACTATGGTAACATCACACTGTCTTTCAGCTAGCTACCATGGTAACATCACACTGTCTATCAGCTATCTAACATGGTAACATCAGACTGTCTATCAGCTATCTACCATGGTAACATCACACTGTCTATCAGCTAGCTACCATGGTAACATCACACTGTCTATCAGCTAGCTACTATGGTAACATCACACTGTCTATCAGCTAGCTACCATGGTAACATCACACTGTCTATCAGCTAGCTACCATGGTGACATCACACTGTCTATCAGCTAGCTACCATGGTAACATCACACTGTCTATCAGCTAGCTACCATGGTAACATCACACTGTCTATCAGCTATCTACCATGGTGACATCACACTGTCTATCAGCTAGCTACCATGGTAACATCACACTGTCTATCAACTAGCTACCATGGTAACATCACCCTGTCTAACAGCTAGCTACCATGGTAACAATACACTGTCTATCAGCTAGCTACCATGGTAACATCACACTGTCTATCAGCTAGCTACCATGGTAACATCACACTGTCTATCAGCTAGCTACCATGGTAGCATCACACTGTCTATCAGCTATCTACCAAGGTAACATAACACTGTCTATCAGCTAGCTACCAGGGTAACATCACACTGTCTATCAGCTAGCTACCATGGTAACATCACACTGTCTAACAGCTAGCTACCATGGTAACATCACACTGTCTATCAGCTAGCTACCATGGTAACATCACACTGTCTATCAGCTAGCTACCATGGTAACATCACACTGTCTATCAGCTAGCTACCATGGTAACATCACACTGTCTATCAGCTAGCTACCATGGTAACATCACACTGTCTATCAGCTAGCTACCATGGTAACATCACACTATCTATCAGCTAGCTACGATGGTAACATCACACTGTCTATCAGCTAGCTACCATGGTATCATCACACTGTCTATCAGCTAGCTACCATGGTAACATCACACTGTCTATCAGCTAGCTACTATGGTAACATCACACTGTCTATCAGCTAGCTACCATGGTAACATCACACTGTCTATCAGCTAGCTACCATGGTAACATCACACTGTCTATCAGCTAGCTACCATGGTAACATCACACTGTCTATCAGCTAGCTACCATGGTAACATCACACTGTCTATTAGCTAGCTACCATCACCTACATGGTAACATCACACTGTCTATCAGCTAGCTACCATGGTAACATCACACTGTCTATCAGCTATCTACCATGGTAACATCACACTGTCTATCAGCTATCTACCATGGTAACATCACACTGTCTATCAGCTAGCTACCATGGTAACATCACACTGTCTATCAGCTAGCTACCATGGTAACATCACACTGTCTATCAGCTAGCTACCATGGTAAGATCACACTGTCTATCAGCTATCTACCCTGGTAACATCACACTGTCTATCAGCTAGCTACCATGATAACATCACACTGTCTATCAGCTAGCTACCATGGTAACATCACACTGTCTATCAGCTAGCTACCATGGTAACATCACACTGTCTATCAGCTAGCTACCATCACCTACATCACACTGTCTATCAGCTAGCTACCATGGTAACATCACACTGTCTATCAGCTAGCTACCATGGTAACATCACACTGTCTATTAGCTAGCTACCATGGTAACATCACACTGTCTATCAGCTAGCTACAATCACCTACATCACACTGTCTATCAGCTAGCTACCATGGTAACATTACACTGTCTATCATCTAGCTACCATGGTAACATCACACTGTCTATCAGTTAGCTACCATGGTAACATCACACTGTCTATCAGCTAGCTACCATGGTAACATCACACTGTCTATCATCTAGCTACCATGGTAACATCACACTGTCTATCACCTAGCTACCATGGTAACATCA
Organism: Salmo salar; assembly: GCF_965601325.2. Classification (NCBI taxonomy): domain Eukaryota; kingdom Metazoa; phylum Chordata; class Actinopteri; order Salmoniformes; family Salmonidae; genus Salmo; species Salmo salar. Next base: position 95,120,955 of record NC_138294.1, on the reverse strand, counting down.
CACTCTCTATCAGCTAGCTACTATGGTAACATCACACTGTCTATCAGCTAGCTACCATGGTAACATCACACTGTCTATCAGCTAGCTACCATGGTAACATCACACTGTCTATCAGCTAGCTACCATGGTAACATCACACTGTCTATTAGCTAGCTACCATCACCTACATGGTAACATCACACTGTCTATCAGCTAGCTACCATGGTAACATCACACTGTCTATCAGCTAGCTACCATGGTAACAGCACACTGTCTATCAGCTAGCTACCATGGTAACATCACACTGTCTATCAGCTATCTACCATGGTAACATCACACTGTCTATCAGCTAGCTACCATGGTAGCATCACACTGTCTATCAGCTATCTACCATGGTAACATCACACTGTCTATCAGCTAGCTACCAGGGTAACATCACACTGTCTATCAGCTAGCTACCATGGTAACATCACACTGTCTATCAGCTAGCTACCATGGTAACATCACACTGTCTATCAGCTAGCTACCATGGTAACATCACACTGTCTATCAGCTATCTACCATGGTAACATCACACTGTCTATCAGCTAGCTACCATGGTAACATCACACTGTCTATCAGCTAGCTACTATGGTAACATCACACTGTCTATCAGCTAGCTACCATGGTAACATCACACTGTCTATCAGCTAGCTACCATGGTAACATCACACTGTCTATCAGCTAGCTACCATGGTAACATCACACTGTCTATCAGCTAGCTACTATGGTAACAGCACACTGTCTATCAGCTATCTACCATCACCTACATGGTAACATCACACTGTCTATCGCTAGCTACAATGGTAACATCACACTATCTATCAGCTAGCTACTATGGTAACAGCACACTGTCTATCAGCTATCTACCATCACCTACATGGTAACATCACACTGTCTATCGCTAGCTACAATGGTAACATCACACTGTCTATCAGCTAGCTACCATGGTAACATCACACTGTCTATCAGCTATCTACCATGGTAACATCACACTGTCTATCAGCTATCTACCATGGTAACATCACACTGTCTATCAGCTAGCTACCATGGTAACATCACACTGTCTATCAGCTATCTACCATGGTAACATCGCACTGTCTATCAGCTAGCTACCAGGGTAACATCACACTGTCTATCAGCTAGCTACCATGGTAACATCACACTGTCTAACAGCTAGCTACCATGGTAACATCACACTGTCTATCAGCTAGCTACCATGGTAACATCACACTGTCTATCAGCTAGCTACCATGGTAACATCACACTGTCTATCAGCTAGCTACCATGGTAACATCACACTATCTATCAGCTAGCTACCATGGTAACATCACACTGTCTATCAGCTAGCTACCATGGTAACATCACACTGTCTATTGCCTATCTACCATGGTAACATCACAATGTCTATCAGCTAGCTACCATGGTAACATCACACTGTCTATCAGCTATCTAACATGGTAACATCAGACTGTCTATCAGCTATCTACCATGGTAACATCACACTGTCTATCAGCTAGCTACCATGGTAACATCACACTGTCTATCAGCTAGCTACTATGGTAACATCACACTGTCTTTCAGCTAGCTACCATGGTAACATCACACTGTCTATCAGCTAGCTACCATGGTAACATCACACTGTCTATCAAATAGCTACCATGGTAACAGCACACTGTCTATCAGCTATCTACCATCACCTACATGGTAACATCACACTGTCTATCAGCTAGCTACCATGATAACATCACACTGTCTATCAGCTAGCTACTATGGTAACATCACACTGTCTATCAGCTAGCTACCATGGTAACATCACACTGTCTATCAGCTAGCTACCATGGTAACATCACACTGTCTATCAGCTAGCTACCATGGTAACATCACACTGTCTATCAGCTAGCTACCATGGTAACATCACACTGTCTATCAGCTATCTACCATGGTGACATCACACTGTCTATCAGCTAGCTACCATGGTAACATCACACTGTCTATCAGCTAGCTACTATGGTAACATCACACTGTCTTTCAGCTAGCTACCATGGTAACATCACACTGTCTATCAGCTAGCTACCATGGTAACATCACACTGTCTATCAAATAGCTACCATGGTAACAGCACACTGTCTATCAGCTATCTACCATCACCTACATGGTAACATCACACTGTCTATCAGCTAGCTACCATGGTAACATCACACTGTCTATCAGCTAGCTACTATGGTGACATCACACTGTCTATCAGCTAGCTACCATGGTAACATCACACTGTCTATCAGCTAGCTACCATGGTAACATCACACTGTCTATCAACTAGCTACCATGGTAACATCACACTGTCTATCAGCTAGCTACCATGGTAACATCACACTGTCTATCAGCTATCTACCATGGTGACATCACACTGTCTATCAGCTAGCTACCATGGTAACATCACACTGTCTATCAACTAGCTACCATGGTAACATCACCCTGTCTAACAGCTAGCTACCATGGTAACAATACACTGTCTATCAGCTAGCTACCATGGTAACATCACACTGTCTATCAGCTAGCTACCATGGTAACATCACACTGTCTATCAGCTAGCTACCATGGTAGCATCACACTGTCTATCAGCTATCTACCAAGGTAACATCACACTGTCCATCAGCTAGCTACCAGGGTAACATCACACTGTCTATCAGCTAGCTACCATGGTAACATCACACTGTCTAACAGCTAGCTACCATGGTAACATCACACTGTCTATCAGCTAGCTACCATGGTAACATCACACTGTCTATCAGCTAGCTACCATGGTAACATCACACTGTCTATCAGCTAGCTACCATGGTAACATCACACTGTCTATTAGCTAGCTACCATGGTAACATCACACTGTCTATCAGCTAGCTACAATCACCTACATCACACTGTCTATCAGCTAGCTACCATGGTAACATCACACTGTCTATCATCTAGCTACCATGGTAACATCACACTGTCTATCAGTTAGCTACCATGGTAACATCACACTGTCTATCAGCTAGCTACCATGGTAACATCACACTGTCTATCATCTAGCTACCATGGTAACATGACACTGTCTATCACCTAGCTACCATGGTAACATCACACTCTCTATCAGCTAGCTACTATGGTAACATCACACTGTCTATCAGCTAGCTACCATGGTAACATCACACTGTCTATCAGCTAGCTACCATGGTAACATCACACTGTCTATCAGCTAGCTACCATGGTAACATCACACTGTCTATTAGCTAGCTACCATCACCTACATGGTAACATCACACTGTCTATCAGCTAGCTACCATGGTAACATCACACTGTCTATCAACTAGCTACCATGGTAACATCACCCTGTCTAACAGCCAGCTACCATGGTAACATCACACTGTCTATCAGCTAGCTACCATGGTAACATCACACTGTCTATCAGCTAGCTACCATGGTAACATCACACTGTCTATCAGCTATCTACCATGGTAACATCACACTGTCTATCAGCTAGCTACCATGGTAGCATCACACTGTCTATCAGCTATCTACCATGGTAACATCACACTGTCTATCAGCTAGCTACCAGGGTAACATCACACTGTCTATCAGCTAGCTACCATGGTAACATCACACTGTCTATCAGCTAGCTACCATGGTAACATCACACTGTCTATCAGCTAGCTACCATGGTAACATCACACTGTCTATCAGCTATCTACCATGGTAACATCACACTGTCTATCAGCTAGCTACCATGGTAACATCACACTGTCTATCAGCTAGCTACTATGGTAACATCACACTGTCTATCAGCTAGCTACTATGGTAACATCACACTGTCTATCAGCTAGCTACCATGGTAACATCACACTGTCTATCAGCTAGCTACCATGGTAACAGCACACTGTCTATCAGCTATCTACCATCACCTACATGGTAACATCACACTGTCTATCAGCTAGCTACCATGGTAACATCACACTGTCTATCAGCTAGCTACTATGGTAACATCACACTGTCTATCAGCTAGCTACCATGGTAACATCACACTGTCTATCAGCTAGCTACCATGGTAACATCACACTGTCTATCAGCTAGCTACCATGGTAACATCACACTGTCTAACAGCTAGCTACCATGGTAACATCACACTGTCTATCAGCTAGCTACCATGGTAACATCACACTGTCTATCAGCTAGCTACCATGGTAACATCACACTGTCTATTAGCTAGCTACCATCACCTACATGGTAACATCACACTGTCTATCAGCTAGCTACCATGGTATCATCACACTGTCTATCAGCTAGCTACCATGGTAACATCACACTGTCTATCAGCTAGCTACCATGGTAACATCACACTGTCTATCAGCAAGCTACCATTGTAACATCACACTGTCTATCAGCTAGCTACCATGGTAACATCACACTGTCTATCAGCTAGCTACCATGGTAACATCACACTGTCTATTAGCTAGCTACCATCACCTACATGGTAACATCACACTGTCTATCAGCTAGCTACCATGGTAACATCACACTGTCTATCAGCTATCTACCATGGTAACATCACACTGTCTATCAGCTGTCTACCATGGTAACATCACACTGTCTATCAGTTAGCTACCATGGTAACATCACACTGTCTATCAGCTAGCTACCATGGTAACATCACACTGTCTATCAGCTAGCTACCATCACCTACATCACACTGTCTATCAGCTAGCTACCATGGTAACATCACACTGTCTATCAGCTAGCTACCATGGTAACATCACACTGTCTATTAGCTAGCTACCATGGTAACATCACACTGTCTATCAGCTAGCTACAATCACCTACATCACACTGTCTATCAGCTAGCTACCATGGTAACATCACACTGTCTATCATCTAGCTACCATGGTAACATCACACTGTCTATCAGTTAGCTACCATGGTAACATCACACTGTCTATCAGCTAGCTACCATGGTAACATCACACTGTCTATCATCTAGCTACCATGGTAACATCACACTGTCTATCACCTAGCTACCATGGTAACATCACACTCTCTATCAGCTAGCTACTATGGTAACATCACACTGTCTATCAGCTAGCTACCATGGTAACATCACACTGTCTATCAGCTAGCTACCATGGTAACATCACACTGTCTATCAGCTAGCTACCATGGTAACATCACACTGTCTATTAGCTAGCTACCATCACCTACATGGTAACATCACACTGTCTATCAGCTAGCTACCATGGTAACATCACACTGTCTATCAACTAGCTACCATGGTAACATCACCCTGTCTAACAGCTAGCTACCATGGTAACATCACACTGTCTATCAGCTAGCTACCATGGTAACATCACACTGTCTATCAGCTAGCTACCATGGTAACATCACACTGTCTATCAGCTAGCTACCATGGTAACATCACACTGTCTATCAGCTATCTACCATGGTAACATCACACTGTCTATCAGCTAGCTACCATGGTAGCATCACACTGTCTATCAGCTATCTACCATGGTAACATCACACTGTCTATCAGCTAGCTACCAGGGTAACATCACACTGTCTATCAGCTAGCTACCATGGTAACATCACACTGTCTATCAGCTAGCTACCATGGTAACATCACACTGTCTATCAGCTAGCTACCATGGTAACATCACACTGTCTATCAGCTATCTACCATGGTAGCATCACACTGTCTATCAGCTAGCTACCATGGTAACATCACACTGTCTATCAGCTATCTAACATGGTCACATCACACTGTCTATCAGCTAGCTACCATGGTAACATCACACTGTCTATCAGCTAGCTACCATGGTAACATCACACTGTCTTTCAGCTAGCTACTATGGTAACATCACACTGTCTATCAGCTAGCTACCATGGTAACATCACACTGTCTATCAGCTAGCTACCATGGTAACATCACACTGTCTATCAGCTAGCTACCATGGTAACATCACACTGTCTATCAGCTAGCTACCATGGTGACATCACACTGTCTATCAGCTATCTACCATGGTGACATCACACTGTCTATCAGCTATCTACCATGGTGACATCACACTGTCTATCAGCTAGCTACCATGGTAACATCACACTGTCTATCAACTAGCTACCATGGTAACATCACCCTGTCTAACAGCTAGCTACCATGGTAACATCACACTGTCTATCAGCTAGCTACCATGGTAACATCACACTGTCTATCAGCTAGCTACCATGGTAACATCACACTGTCTATCAGCTAGCTACCATGGTAACATCACACTGTCTATCAGCTATCTACCATGGTAACATCACACTGTCTATCAGCTAGCTACCATGGTAGCATCACACTGTCTATCAGCTATCTACCATGGTAACATCACACTGTCTATCAGCTAGCTACCAGGGTAACATCACACTGTCTATCAGCTAGCTACCATGGTAACATCACACTGTCTATCAGCTAGCTACCATGGTAACATCACACTGTCTATCAGCTAGCTACCATGGTAACATCACACTGTCTATCAGCTATCTACCATGGTAGCATCACACTGTCTATCAGCTAGCTACCATGGTAACATCACACTGTCTATCAGCTATCTAACATGGTCACATCACACTGTCTATCAGCTAGCTACCATGGTAACATCACACTGTCTATCAGCTAGCTACCATGGTAACATCACACTGTCTTTCAGCTAGCTACTATGGTAACATCACACTGTCTATCAGCTAGCTACCATGGTAACATCACACTGTCTATCAGCTAGCTACCATGGTAACATCACACTGTCTATCAGCTAGCTACCATGGTAACATCACACTGTCTATCAGCTAGCTACCATGGTGACATCACACTGTCTATCAGCTATCTACCATGGTGACATCACACTGTCTATCAGCTATCTACCATGGTGACATCACACTGTCTATCAGCTAGCTACCATGGTAACATCACACTGTCTATCAACTAGCTACCATGGTAACATCACCCTGTCTAACAGCTAGCTACCATGGTAACATCACACTGTCTATCAGCTAGCTACCATGGTAACATCACACTGTCTATCAGCTAGCTACCATGGTAACATCACACTGTCTATCAGCTATCTACCAAGGTAACATCACACTGTCTATCAGCTAGCTACCAGGGTAACATCACACTGTCTATCAGCTAGCTACCATGGTAACATCACACTGTCTAACAGCTAGCTACCATGGTAACATCACACTGTCTATCAGCTAGCTACTATGGTAACATCACACTGTCTATCAGCTAGCTACTATGGTAACATCACACTGTCTATCAGCTAGCTACCATGGTAACATCACACTGTCTATCAGCTAGCTACCATGGTAACATCACACTGTCTATCAGCTAGCTACCATGGTAACATCACACTGTCTATCAGCTAGCTACCATGGTAACATCACACTGTCTATCAGCTAGCTACCATGGTAACATCACACTGTCTATCAGCTATCTACCAAGGTAACATCACACTGTCTATCAGCTAGCTACCAGGGTAACATCACACTGTCTATCAGCTAGCTACCATGGTAACATCACACTGTCTATCAGCTAGCTACCATGGTAACATCACACTGTCTATCAGCTAGCTACTATGGTAACATCACACTGTCTATCAGCTAGCTACTATGGTAACATCACACTGTCTATCAGCTAGCTACCATGGTAACATCACACTGTCTATCAGCTAGCTACCATGGTAACATCACACTGTCTATCAGCTAGCTACCATGGTAACATCACACTGTCTATTAGCTACCTACCATCACCTACATGGTAACATCACACTGTCTATCAGCTAGCTACCATGGTAACATCACACTGTCTATCAGCTATCTACCATGGTAACATCACACTGTCTATCAGCTATCTACCATGGTAACATCACACTGTCTATCAGCTAGCTACCATGGTAACATCACACTGTCTATCAGCTAGCTACCATGGTAACATCACACTGTCTATCAGCTAGCTACCCTGGTAAGATCACACTGTCTATCAGCTATCTACCCTGGTAACATCACACTGTCTATCAGCTAGCTACCATGATAACATCACACTGTCTATCAGCTAGCTACCATGGTAACATCACACTGTCTATCAGCTAGCTACCATGGTAACATCACACTGTCTATCAGCTAGCTACCATCACCTACATCACACTGTCTATCAGCTAGCTACTATGGTAACATCACACTGTCTATCAGCTAGCTACCATGGTAACATCACACTGTCTATCAGCTAGCTACCATGGTAACATCACACTGTCTATCAGCTAGCTACCATGGTAACATCACACTGTCTATTAGCTAGCTACCATCACCTACATGGTAACATCACACTGTCTATCAGCTAGCTACCATGGTAACATCACACTGTCTATCAGCTAGCTACCATGGTAACATCACACTGTCTATCAGCTAGCTACTATGGTAACATCACACTGTCTATCAGCTAGCTACTATGGTAACATCACACTGTCTATCAGCTAGCTACCATGGTAACATCACACTGTCTATCAGCTAGCTACCATGGTAACATCACACTGTCTATCAGCTAGCTACCATGGTAACATCACACTGTCTATTAGCTAGCTACCATCACCTACATGGTAACATCACACTGTCTATCAGCTAGCTACCATGGTAACATCACACTGTCTATCAGCTATCTACCATGGTAACATCACACTGTCTATCAGCTATCTACCATGGTAACATCACACTGTCTATCAGCTAGCTACCATGGTAACATCACACTGTCTATCAGCTAGCTACCATGGTAAGATCACACTGTCTATCAGCTATCTACCCTGGTAACATCACACTGTCTATCAGCTAGCTACCATGTTAACATCACACTGTCTATCAGCTAGCTACCATGGTAACATCACACTGTCTATCAGCTAGCTACCATGGTAACATCACACTGTCTATCAGCTAGCTACCATCACCTACATCACACTGTCTATCAGCTAGCTACCATGGTAACATCACACTGTCTATCAGCTAGCTACCATGGTAACATCACACTGTCTATTAGCTAGCTACCATGGTAACATCACACTGTCTATCAGCTAGCTACAATCACCTACATCACACTGTCTATCAGCTAGCTACCATGGTAACATCACACTGTCTATCATCTAGCTACCATGGTAACATCACACTGTCTATCAGTTAGCTACCATGGTAACATCACACTGTCTATCAGCTAGCTACCATGGTAACATCACACTGTCTATCATCTAGCTACCATGGTAACAGCACACTGTCTATCAGCTAGCTACCATGGTAACATCACACTGTCTATCAGCTAGCTACCATGGTAACATCACACTGTCTATCAACTAGCTACCATGGTAACATAACCCTGTCTAACAGCTAGCTACCATGGTAACATCACACTGTATATCAGCTAGCTACCATGGTAACATCACACTGTCTATCAGCTAGCTACCATTGTAACATCACACTGTCTATCAGCTAGCTACCATGGTAACATCACGCTGTCTATCAGCTAGCTACCATGGTAACATCACACTGTCTATCAGCTAGCTACCATGGTAACATCACACTGTCTATCATCTAGCTACCCTGGTAACATCACACTGTCTATCAGCTAGCTACCATGGTAACATCACACTGTCTATCAGCTAGCTACCATGGTAACATCACACTGTCTATCAGCTAGCTACCATGGTAACATCACACTGTCTATCAGCTAGCTACCATGGTAACATCACGCTGTCTATCAGCTAGCTACCATGGTAACATCACACTGTCTATCAGCTAGCTACCATGGTAACATCACACTATCTATCAGCTAGCTACCATGGTAACATCACACTATCTATCAGCTATCTACCATGGTAACATCACACTGTCTATCAGCTAGCTACCATGGTAACATCACACTGTCTAACAGCTAGCTACCATGGTAACATCACACTGTCTATCAGCTAGCTACCATGGTAACATCACACTGTCTATCAGCTAGCTACCATGGTAACATCACACTGTCTATCAACTAGCTACCATAGTAACATCACACTAAGATACATTACATCATGATATTTAGAACAGAAATGTTATTTTTCTAACTCACATCTCTCTCTCGTCCTCTCTCAGTTTCCCCTTGGTTTCTCAGTAGCAGCCAGTGTGAGGGTGGGCAACGCTCTGGGTGCAGGGAACACAGAACAGGCCAAGCTGTCTGGGAAGGTTGCCTCCGTCTGTGCATGTACGTAGCAGCAGCTAGCTAGTGATGCTAGCATGGCTCTACTACGGGCCAGATCTTAATGTAGCCTTCATGTAAACGGTTCTGTATCACTCCACTAACCTGCCATATCAAGGTTCTGTATCACCACTAACCTGCCATATCAAGGTTCTGTATAACTCCACTAACCTGCCATATCAAGGTTCTGTATCACCACTAACCTGCCATATCAAGGTTCTGTATAACTCCACTAACCTGCCATATCAAGGTTCTGTATAACTCCACTAACCTGCCATATCAAGGTTCTGTATCACCACTAACCTGCCATATCAAGGTTCTGTATCACTCCACTAACCTGCCATATCAAGGTTCTGTATCACTCCACTAACCTGCCATATCAAAGGTTCTGTATCACCACTAACCTGCCATATCAAGGTTCTGTATCACTCCACTAACCTGCCATATCAAGGTTCTGTATCACCACTAACCTGCCATATCAAGGTTCTGTATCACTCCACTAACCTGCCATATCAAGGTTCTGTATCACCACTAACCTGCCATATCAAGGTTCTGTATAACTCCACTAACCTGCCATATCAAGGTTCTGTATCACCACTAACCTGCCATATCAAGGTTCTGTATAACTCCACTAACCTGCCATATCAAGGTTCTGTATCACCACTAACCTGCCATATCAAGGTTCTGTATCACCACTAACCTGCCATATCAAGGTTCTGTATCACTCCACTAACCTGCCATATCAAGGTTCTGTATCACTCCACTAACCTGCCATATCAAAGGTTCTGTATCACCACTAACCTGCCATATCAAGGTTCTGTATCACTCCACTAACCTGCCATATCAAGGTTCTGTATCACTCCACTAACCTGCCATATCAAGGTTCTGTATCACTCCACTAACCTGCCATATCAAGGTTCTGTATCACCACTAACCTGCCTTATCAAGGTTCTGTATCACCACTAACCTGCCATATCAAGGTTCTGTATCACTCCACTAACCTGCCATATCAAGGTTCTGTATCACCACTAACCTGCCATATCAAGGTTCTGTATCACTCCACTAACCTGCCATATCAAGGTTCTGTATCACTCCACTAACCTGCCATATCAAGGTTCTGTATCATCACTACCCTGCCATATATACATTCTGGGACGTTTCTATTGGTGGGTGTGATCCCTGACCTCTTAACCCCTAGGCTCGTCAGCTGACTGCCTGCAAGAGTGGGGTCAGTTCAACTCTAGAGCTCTGGTCAGAATTTCCAAAAACGTCAAAAAACTTGTTTTCTTTTTTTCATTATGAGGAAAAATGTTTTATTTAATCAATTTTAGAATAAAGCCGTAATGTAACAAAATGTGGATAATGTCAACGGGTCTGAATATTTTCCGAATGCACCGTATATAGAGGTTGACTTTGTTTTCTTGAATAATATTAATGATTGTCAGAAGATTTACTAACTATTAGTCTTTTCTGTCCAGTCATCGTCTCGTGTTTTGTCAGCACGTTCGTCCTCGTGACTAAAGACGTGATCGGTTACATCTTCACCACAGAACAGTGAGTATAGACACACACCCACCACACTGATTAACTTTAGAAACCTCGTGTGTGTGTGTGTGTGTGTGTGTGTGTGTGTGTGTGTGTGTGTGTGTGTGTGTGTGTGTGTGTGTGTGTGTGTGTGTGTTTGACATCTTGTAGACACACAGACATCACATAACTTCCGTAACATCCAGTAATCATGTTTTAACCTGCTTCACCATCAGAATGACACTGTAGGTGTTATGAACCTGAAGATCTCTGATCTCTGTAGTACCTTAGCCTGGGGGCCAGTTTGTTTGGAATGTTAGCACCAACAGGTCTGGGACCGCTCCAGTAGAACCCAGTGACCCAGTGAACCTCTCTCTCTCTCTCTCTGTGTGTTCCAGGGACATTGTGAAGAGGGTGGCTGACATCATGATCATGTATGCGTTCTTTCATCTGGCAGACGCCGTCTTGGTGAGGTTACACTGTGTGTGTGTGTGTGTGTGTGTGTGTGTGTGTGTGTGTGTGTGTGTGTGTGTGTGTGTGTGTGTGTGTGTGTGTGTGTGTGTGTGTGTGTGTGTGTGTGTGTGTGTGTGTGTGTGTGTGTGTGTGTGTGGGGCCAGTAATATTTGTGTGTGTATAGAGTCAGTAATGTGTGTGTGTGTGGGGCTAGTTATATTTGTGTGTGTATAGAGTCAGTAATGTGTGTGTGTGTGGGGCTAGTTATATTTGTGTGTGTATAGAGTCAGTAATGTGTGTGTGTGTGGGGCTAGTTATATTTGTGTGTGTATAGAGTCAGTAATGTGTGTGTGTGTGGGGCTAGTTATATTTGTGTGTGTATAGAGTCAGTAATGTGTGTGTGTGTGGGGCTAGTTATATTTGTGTGTGTATAGAGTCAGTAATGTGTGTGTGTGTGGGGCTAGTTATATTTGTGTGTGTATAGAGTCAGTAATGTGTGTGTGTGTGGGGCTAGTTATATTTGTGTGTGTATAGAATCAGTAATGTGTGTGTCGTGACAGGGCGTGATGGGCGGTATCATCCGGGGAGCAGGAAAGCAGAAGATTGGAGCGTTGTGTAACCTGGTGGGGTGCTACTTCGTAGGCCTCCCCATTGGAATCTCCCTCATGTTCCCTAACAAGATGGGCATCATAGGTGAGAAGGGGAGAGATAACAGCATGGTAATATATCAGAGGTGAGTAGGGGAGAGATAACAGCATGGTAATATATCAGAGGTGAGTAGGGGAGAGATAACAGCATGGTAATATATCAGAGGTCAGATAGGGGAGAGATAACAGCATGGTAATATATCAGAGGTGAGTAGGGGAGAGATAACAGCATGGTAATATATCAGAGGTCAGATAGGGGAGAGATAACAGCATGGTAATATATCAGAGGTCAGATAGGGGAGAGATAACAGCATGGTAATATATCAGAGGTCAGATAGGGGAGAGAAAACATGTGAAATGGGCAATCTGCACTTCAAACAACAACAAAGTTGTCTCTCCGTTGCTGTTTTGGTAAACTGCTGAACGACGGATCTGAAGAAATGTAACCACTGCAATTCATAGACAGAGCCTCGCCATCAATGAGATCAACATTGTCGTTTTAACATACAGTATAATCGTTTTGAGGCTTAACAGTGTTTGTTTCCAATTTCAACACGAACTAACATTGGTGTAAAACGACCCGTTTTTGGGGGTTCTGATGGGGTACAGCAGTTGAACTAACATTGGTGTAAAACGACCCGTTTTTGGGGGTTCTGATGGGGTACAGCAGTTGAACTAACATTGGTGTAAAACGACCCGTTTTTGGGGGTTCTGATGGGGTACAGCAGTTGAACTAACATTGGTGTAAAACGACCCGTTTTTGGGGGTTCTGATGGGGTACAGCAGTTGAACTAACATTTCTTTATAAGTTATGTTTTTTAAGAATCAGTGGCTTTATATCAGTCATTTAAGTTCAAATATTGACGTAGCAATCACAGATTGCCCCTTTTTAATACAAGGTTTAACTAGGCCTCTAAGCACCTGGTTCAGTGGCTGTGTTCACTACAGAGACAGAGTTTGTTTTAACGTAACAGCAATAGTGATTGATTACAGATTTCCTCTGTAACCAACCTTCTCTCTCTCTCTCTCTCTCTCTCTCTCTCTCTCTCTCTCTCTCTCTCTTTCTATTCTCTCTCTCTCTCTCTCTCTCTCTCTCTCTCTTTCTATTCTCTCTCTCTCTCTTTCTATTCTCTCTCTCTCTCTTTCTATTCTCTCTCTCTCTTTCTATTCTCTCTCTCTCTTTCTATTCTCTCTGTCTCTCTCTTTCTATTCTCTCTCTCTCTCTCTCTTTCTATTCTCTCTGTCTCTCTCTCTGTCTCTCTTTCTCTCTCACTCTCTCTCTCTCTCTCTGTCTCTCTCTCTGTCTCTCTTTCTCTCTCACTCTCTCTCTCTTTCTATTCTCTCTGTCTCTTTCTCTCTCTTTCTATTCTCTCTCTCTCTCTCTCTCTCTCTCTCTCTGTCTCTCTCTCTGCCTCCCCTCTTTCTCTCAGGTTTGTGGATAGGCCTGTTCGCCAGTGTGTTAACCCAGTCCTTAATCTTGGTAGTTCTGCTGTGTAAACTGGACTGGAAAAAAGTCAGTCAAGAGGTCAGTCACTAGTTATATCCTGTGTTTAACCTCACTGGTTGCCTCTAACAGCTGATGTGTTTCATCCGGCTCTGCTCTCTGTGTGTGTGTGTGTGTGTGTGTGTGTGTGTGTGTGTGTGTGTGTGTGTGTGTGTGTGTGTGTGTGTGTGTGTGTGTGTGTGTGTGTGTGTGTGTGTGTGTGTGTGTGTGTGTGTGTGTGTGTGTGGGGGGGGGGGGCAGAAGTGGCGACATTTCACCAGACCCCACAAGGAACAAGGCAATTGTAGTGTTAGTTAAGGGTTTGTGTTAAGGAAAAAAGTTTTTTGAATGGGAATCAATTGTTTGGTTCCCAAAAGGATAGTAAAACCTACGTGTGTGTTGTCAGGCTCTGGTGAGGGCAGGAGTCCAGCTCCCTGAAAGGAAAGAAGAGCAGTTTGGACTGGAGAAGAAAGGTAACATTCCAGAAGTTTCACGGTCCCATATATTCCAAGTTTTACGGTCCCATATATTCCAAGTTTTACGGTTCCATAGTTTCACGGTCCCATATATTCCAAGTTTTACGGTTCCATAGTTTCACGGTCCCATATATTCCAAGTTTTACGGTCCCATATATTCCAAGTTTTACGGTTCCATATATTCCAAGTTTTACGGTCCCATATATTTCAAGTTTTACGGTTCCATATATTCCAAGTTTTACGGTTCCATAGTTTTACGGTTCCATATATTCCAAGTTTTACGGTTCCATATATTCCAAGTTTTACGGTTCCATATATTCCAAGTTTTACGGTTCCATATATTCCAAGTTTTACGGTTCCATAGTTTTACGGTTCCATATATTCCAAGTTTTACGGTCCCATATATTCCAAGTTTTACGGTTCCATATATTCCAAGTTTTACGGTTCCATATATTCCAAGTTTTACGGTTCCATATATTCCAAGTTTTACGGTCCCATATATTCCACGTTTTACGGTTCCATATATTTCAAGTTTTAAGATTCCATATATTCCAAGTTTTACGGTTCCATAGTTTTACGGTTCTATATATTCCAAGTTTTACGGTTCAAAATATTCCAAGTTTTACGGTCCCATATATTCCACGTTTTACGGTTCCATATATTTCAAGTTTTACGGTTCCATATATTCCAAGTTTTACGGTTCCATAGTTTTACGGTTCCATATATTCCAAGTTTTACGGTTCCATATATTCCAAGTTTTACGGTTCCATATATTCCACGTTTTACGGTTCCATATATTTCAAGTTTTACGGTTCCATATATTCCAAGTTTTACGGTTCCATAGTTTTACGGTTCCATATATTCCAAGTTTTACGGTTCCATATGTTCCATGATTACATATACAGTATGAGACTTGACATATAGAGCTCTGTAAGCTTTGACATGCTTGTTTTTTTTTTACAACAGCCCTATGTCTTTACATAGCGTGTAACTTTACATAGCGTGTAACTTTACATAGTGTGTAACTTCACATAGTGTGTAACTTTACATGGTGTGTAACTTTACATGGTGTGTAACTTTACATAGCGTGTAACTTCACATGGTGTGTAACTTTACATGGCGTGTAACTTTACATAGCGTGTAACTTTACATAGTGTGTAACTTCACATGGTGTGTAACTTTACATGGCGTGTAACTTTACATGGCGTGTAACTTTACATAGCGTGTAACTTCACATGGCGTGTAACTTTACATGGCGTGTAACTTTACATGGCGTGTAACTTTGCATGGCGTGTAACTTTACGTGGTGTGTAACTTTACATGGTGTGTAACTTTACATGGCGTGTAACTTTACATGGCGCGTAACTTTACATAGTGTGTAACTTTACGTAGTGTGTAACTTTACATGGTGTGTAACCCTCTAGGCAGGTCGGAGGCGGTCCCACCCAGCGAGGAGAGCCCTGGGGAGGGGAAGACGGACGTGGAGGGGCTGGGTGGGGACAGGGGGGAAGGCGGGGAGGAGTTAGAGGCTGAGGAGGGGCCGGTGGTCATTACGGTGAGGTTGAATGTCAGACAGCTGGTTGTTCGTCGTGGGCTGGTTGTCATCCTCATGTTCCTCATCCTCACCGCTGGAATCATCCTCAGTGAACTGCTCACCAGCCTGCTGCTCGGATAAACTGAGCCAAAGAGGTTACCCACAGCCGCATATACAGTACAGGAGGTTACGCACAGACACATATACAGTACAGGAGGTTACCCACAGCCACATATACAGTACAGGAGGTTACCCACAGCCACATATACAGTACAGGAGGTTACCCACAGCCACATATACAGTACAGGAGGTTACCCACAGCCGCATATACAGTACAGGAGGTTACCCACAGCCGCATATACAGTACAGGAGGTTACCCACAGCCACATATACAGTACAGGAGATTACCCACAGCCGCATATACAGTACAGGAGATAACCCACAGCCACATATACAGTACAGGAGATTACCCACAGCCGCATATACAGTACAGGAGATTACCCACAGCCACATATACAGTACAGGAGGTTACCCACAGCCACATATACAGTACAGGAGGTTACCCACAGCCACATATACAGTACAGGAGGTTACCCACAGCCACATATACAGTACAGGAGGTTACCCACAGCCGCATATACAGTACAGGAGGTTACCCACAGCCACATAAACAGTACAGGAGGTTACCCACAGCCACATATACAGTACAGGAGGTTACCCACAGCCACATATACAGTACAGGAGGTTACCCACAGCCACATATACAGTACAGGAGTTTACCCACAGCCACATATACAGTACAGGAGGTTACCCACAGCCACATATACAGTACAGGAGATTACCCACAGCCGCATATACAGTACAGGAGATAACCCACAGCCACATATACAGTACAGGAGATTACCCACAGCCGCATATACAGTACAGGAGATTACCCACAGCCACATATACAGTACAGGAGGTTACCCACAGCCACATATACAGTACAGGAGGTTACCCACAGCCACATATACAGTGCAGGAGGTTACCCACAGCCACATATACAGTACAGGAGGTTACCCACAGCCACATACACAGTACAGGAGGTTACCCACAGCCACATACACAGTACAGGAGGTTACCCACAGCCACATACACAGTACAGGAGGTTACCCACAGCCACATATACAGTACAGGAGGTTACCCACAGCCACATATACAGTACAGGAGGTTACCCACAGCTGCATATACAGTACAGGAGGTTACCCACAGCCACATATACAGTGCAGGAGGTTACCCACAGCCACATAGAGTACAGGAGGTTACCCACAGCCACATATACAGTGCAGGAGGTTACGCACAGCCGCATATACAGTACAGGAGGTTACCCACAGCCACATAAACAGGAGCCATATGTATTTAAACCAAAGACGGTACTCACACAGCCATACGGGAGTTACTGTACGAACCAAAGGGGTTCACTGCTGTTGACATTTAATCATGGACAATAGAAGGGAATGATGACTAACCCAGAAGGCAACATTTGGCACACTATGTCATCTTAATGATGTTATAAAGTGGTTATTAACTGGATAAGAAGTTGTATAGCCAGATGACTGGTCCCTGTTACCAGGTACATATATCATGACAAGATCAATACAGGATGGGAAGCCAGATTTATTTTTCTGGTTGGTAAAAAGACCTTAATGAAACTTCCTACAAGCGGTAGGTGACCTTCGAACATTGTGACCAGTTTTGCCCACCGGGAACAGGTTCAGGGTCGGTCATCCCTTGAAGGGCATAAAACACTGTTAGCATTGCAAGGCATCAGAGCTAGTACAGCTATCACATGTAGGAATGGCTTTGAGAAGGTCGTTGTGGAAGCGCGTGGAAACAGTAAAGGAGATATGTGTTCAGTAACAAAGCTCTTTTTTTTTCTTTTTAAGGAGATGTTTTTATCTGGTGGTTACTAATAATAATAGCAATAACAACAGTCTGTTGTGTTTTGAAGTGGAGCTGGTTCCCTATTCTGCTTTTCATGTTCCGTCATTATTAAATTAATCTACATAAACTGTGCTGTGCTCCTCTTGTTTCACTGGCATGGGTATACAATGCTGATGTCTCTAGAATGGATTTAATGGATGCTAATGTCCCTAGCATGGGTTTAAATAGGATGCTAATACCTAGCATAGGTTTATATAGGATGATAATGTCCCTAGCATGGGTTTATATAGGATGCTAATGTCCCTAGAATGGGTTTAAATAGGATGCTAATACCTAGCATAGGTTTATATAGGATGCTAATGTCCCTAGCATAGGTTTATATAGGATGCTAATGTTCCTAGCATAGGTTTATATAGGATGCTAATGTTCCTAGCATGGGTTTATATAGGATGCTAATGTCCCTAGCATGGGTTTATATAGGACAGAACATGGTCAAGATGTTAAAATGTTCATAAATGACCAGCAGGGTCAAATAATAATAATCATAGTAGTTGTCGAGGGTGCAACAAGCACGTCCGGTGAACAGGTCAGGGTTCCATAGCCGCAGGCAGAACAGTTGAAACTGGAGCAGCAACACGGCCAGGTGGACTGGGGACAGCAAGGAGTCATCATGCCAGGTAGTCCTGAGGCATGGTCCTAGGGCTCAGGTCCTCCGAGAGAAAGACAGAAAGAGAGAAAGAGAGAATTAGAGAGAGCATATTTAAATTCTCACAGGACACCGGATAAGACAAGAGAAATACTCCAGATGTAACAGACTGACCCTAGCCCCCCGACACATAAACTACTGCAGCATAAATACTGGAGGCTGAGACAGGAGGGATCAGAAGACACTGTGGCCCCATCCGATGATACCCCCGGACAGGGCCAAACAGGCAGGATATAACCCCACCCACTTTGCCAAAGCACAGCCCCCACACCACTAGAGGGATGTCTCCAACCACCAACTTACCGTCCTAAGACAAGGCCGAGTATAGCCCACAAAGATCTCCGCCACGGCACAGCCCAAGGGGGGGGGCCAACCCAGACAGGAAGACCACGTCAGTGACTCAATCCACTCAAGTGACGCACCCCTCCCATGGACGGCATGGAAGAACACCAGTAAGCCAGTGACTCAGCCCCTGTAAAAGGGTTAGAGGCAGAGAATCCCAGTGGAAAGAGGGGAACCGGCAAGGCAGAGACAGCAAGGGCGGTTCGTTGCTCCAGCCTTTCCGTTCACCTTCACACTCCTGGGCCAGACTATACTTAATCATAGGACCTACTGAAGAGATAAGTCTTCAGTAAAGACTTAAAGGTTGAGACTGAGTCTGCGTCTCTCACATTGGTAGGCAGACCATTCCATAAAAATGGAGCTCTATAGGAGAAAGCCCTGCCTCCAGCTGTTTGCTTAGAAATTCTAGGGACAATTAGGAGGCCTGCGTCTTGTGACCGTAGCATACGTGTAGGTATGTACGGCAGGACCAAATCGGAAAGATAGGTAGGAGCAAGCCCATGTAATGCTTTGTAGGTTAGCAGTAAAACCTTGAAATCAGCCCTTGCCTTAACAGGAAGCCAGTGTAGGGAGGCTAGCACTGGAGTAATATGATATAGGATGCTAATGTCCCTAGCACAGGTTTATATAGGATGCTAATGTTCCTAGCATAGGTTTATATAGGATGCTAATGTTCCTAGCATGGGTTTATATAGGATGCTAATGTCCCTAGCATGGGTTTATATAGGATGCTAATATCCCTAGAATGTGTTTATATAGGATGCTAATGTCCCTAGCATAGGTTTATATAGGATGCTAATGTCCGTAGCATGGGTTTATATAGGATGCTAATGTCCCTAGCATAGGCTTATATGTATGTGTGTGTGTTGTATTGTATTATTATTATGAACACAACAAATACAAAAACAGAAATATACAAACAAAAGTACATAATCCTAACAGACAGGTATTACATATTCGAGATACATTTTCAATTTGTCAAAACGTTTTATGGTATGTATGAATTTTTTGTCTTCACACTTACTGATCATTTCAAAGTAATATTCCAATTCTATCTTAAACAATGTGAAGAGGGGTTTGTTCTCCGACATCTTCATTTTATGGATAAAGAATTTGTCATGAAAGATAAACAAATGAACAATGAAAGTTAAATCAGGGTCCATATCAGATTAACATTAATAGTTGTTCCTTTTAAAATAAAATCTTCTAACTCACTCCAAAATCTTCTGACATAAGAACAGTCCCAAAATAAATGGTCCAAAGTCTCTGGGTCACAAACCACAAAATACACATTTGTTATCAATAGCTATTTTAAATCTGTGTATAATAAAGGTCTTTACAGGGTAGATTCTATGAATGAGTTTGTATGATACTTCTTTCACCTTATTAGATATATAAAATTTACCAGACAACAACAAGACTTTTGTTCCAGTTCACTTGTCCTAGGGCTGCATTCCAGTATATTTTAGCGGAGGGACCAACATCTTGACATAGTTTTCATATGTTAATACATTTATAGTTTTAAAATGTCAATTCCTTCTAGTTGTATTTAGGCTACAAAATCCTCAACAGTTGCACTTGGGAGTATTGTTATATTCTCCTAAAAGAAGAATAGCACCTATTTAGGGACGGCTCTAACAACTATTTGATACTCCTCAGGAGGGAATGTAACATTGTGTGTTCTCATAAAATCCGAATAATCATATAGTTGTCCATCATTATTCAATAATTGTTTAACCCAAATAATGTTGTTGTCAAACCAGTTCTGGGAAAATAAAGACTTGTTTTTGTATTTTATGTCTTTATTATTCCAGATTGTATATCTATGTGGGGAAAAAATGGTGTTTGTACATGAGGTTCCAAGTTAGAAGTACAATGTTTATGAAAATTAGCAAGTTTAAAAACCCACATCAAAATAGCATTTGAGTAAGAATTCCAGACCACCAATCTGTTGGAATATTAAATTAGGGATTATATTCCAAATGCAATCCTTATTTCTTCAATTAGTTTTGTATCCATTTTATTTTAAAGATTATATTAGAGGTTTTAATATGCAGAGCTTTGGGTGCTACGTATTATCGTTATTTTTAAATAATTAGGTTTATTCCGCTATAATTTAGTATCAAACATTTTACAAGACGAGGTATAAACTAATCTGGACAGACCTTCAGGTTTTGATACAAGTACACGTCCAGATAAAGAAAGTTCTCTTAATAACCAGGAGTTAAATCTCTTTCCATTTTTCTCTACAATAGGAGAGCATTTTAAGTTGGCCCTTTATTGCTGATCTTTGCTCACTTTAATACCAAGATATGTGATCACATCTTTTACAGGGATATTACAATCTCGAGTTTAAGTCACATCTTTTCAACGCAAATAATTCATATTTCCTAATGTTCAGAGATAAACCAGATACATGTGTGAAGGCATTAATACACTCAATAGCCTTCCTGACTTCATTATGATCTTTACAAAAAAATGGTGGTGTTGTCAAACAATTGTGAACATTTTATCTCTTTCTCTTGTCTCTGAATATCCCTAAAACTATCCTTATTTATGTGAAGTGCCATAACTTGTGTGACCAATAAAAATAAGAAAGGTGAAATTGGGCATTCTTGTTTAATTCCACGTCTAATGTTGAATCTCTGTGAAGTTCCATGGGATAATTTAACAGAGCTGTTACTATTACTGTAAAAGTCTACAAATAAAATAAAGCAACACCACTAAGCAAGGGGCACCACCAAGCAAGCGGCACCATGAAGACCAAGGAGCTCTCCAAACAGGTCAGGGACAAAGTTGTGGAGAGGTACAGATCAGGGTTGGATTATTAAAATTGGGTTATAAAAAAATATCAGAAACTTTAAACAGCCCATGGAACGCCATGAAATCCATTATTCAAAAATTGAAAGAATATGGCACCATAACAAACCTGCCGCCCTCCAAAACTCACGGACCAGGAAAAGAGGGCATTAATCAGAGGCAACAAAAAAAAGACCAAAGATAACACTGAAGGTGCTGCAAAGCTCCACAGTCGAGAATCTGTCCATAGGACCACTTTAAGCCGTACACTCCACAGAGCTGGGCTTTACGGAAAAGTGGCCAGAATAAAGCCATTGCTTAAAGAAAAAAATAAGAAAACACATTTGGTGTTTGCCACCAGGCATGTTGGAGACTCCCCAAACATATGGAAGAAGGTACTCTGGTCAGATGAGACTAAAATTGAGCTTTTTGACCATCAAGGAAAACACTATGACTGGCTCAAACTCAACACCTCTCATCACCCTGAGAACGCCATCCCCACAGTGATGCATGGTGATGGCAGCATCATGCTGTGGGGTTGTTTTTCATCGGCAGGGACTGGGAAACTGGTTAGAATTGAAGGAATGATGGATGGTGCTACATACAGGGAAATTCTTGAGGGGAAACCTGCTTCAGTCTTCCAGAGATTTGAGACTGGGACGGAGGTTCACCTTCCAGCAGGACAATGACCGTGTGCATGCTGCTAAAGCAACACTCGAGTGGTTTAAGGGGAAACATTTAAATGTCTTGGAATGCCCTAGTGAAAGCCCAGACCTCAATCCAATTGAGAATCTGTGGTGTGAATTTAAGAGTGCTGTACACCAGCCAAACCCATCCAACTTGAAGGAGCTGGAGCAGTTTTGCCTAGAAGAAGTTGCAAAAATCCCAGTGGCTAGATGTGCCAAGCTTACAGAGACATACCCCAAGAGACTTGCAGCTGTAATTGCTGCAAAAGGTGGCTCTACAAAGTATTGACTTTAGGGGGTGAATAGTTATGCACGCTCAAGTTTTCTTTTTTTGTCTTATTTATTGTTTGTGCCACAATAAAAAATATTTTGCATCTTCAAGTGATAGCCATGTTGTGTAAATCAAATGATACATGTCACAGCTTTCTGAAGGATTGGACCAAAACGCAGCGTGTTCGTAGTTCCACATCTTTTTATTAATCGTGAAACTAAATGCAATACACCAACCACTTTAAATAACAAAACAACAAAAGCCGTAATGCAGAGCAGGCAAACACTACTCAAGAATTAACAACCCACAAAATACAAAAGGAAAACCCCCTACATAAATATGATCTCCAATTAGAGACAACAAGAACCGGCTGCCTCTAATTGGAGATCATCCCAATAACCCCAACATAGAAATAGAAATCTAGAAACCCACATAGAAACAGAAAGCAAAAAAAAACACCCAAAACACCCCCTGTCACGGCCTGACCACTCTACTATAGAAAATGACCCCTTACAAGGGTCAGGACGTAACAATACAAGTCCCCAAAACATTCCATCTTTTGATTTCTCCCGTTTCTTTTCATTTGGTTCTGGAAGTTTCCATCTAGACAGTTTTTTGAGCTAGCAGACTGATCTGGCTATCCGATAGCGGGTCACTTCTGCTGAAAACTGGGGGCGCACAATTCAAATAAATAATCTTCAAAATTATGAATATTAAACATTTAGGTACATACAAGTGTCTTATATCGGTTAAAAGCTTAAATTCTTGTTAATCTAACTGCATTTCTTTTTTACCTTTATTTAACTAGGCAAGTCAGTTAAGAACAAATTCATATTTTCAATGACGGCCTAGGAACAGTGGGTTAACTGCCTTGTTCAGGGGCAGAACGACAGATTTTTACCTTGTCAGCTCTAGGATTCGATCTTGCAACCTTTCAGTTACAAGTCCAATGCTCTAACCACTAGACTACCTGATGCCCCACTAGGTACCTGCTGCTACCTGCCACAATGTTCGATTTACAATAGGCTTTACAGCGAAAGCTTGCCATGCAATTGTTTGAGGACGGCACCCCACATCAACATATTTATCCACCTGCACAGGTTTCATAAAATCACAAATAGCGATTAAATATTCACTTACTTTTTGAAATCTTCCTCTGATTTGTCATCCAAAGGGTCCCAGCTATAACAGGACGTTTCCTTGTGTTAGATAAAATCCTTCTTTATGTAGCGACCCGCACATACAGCTGTGTGTTATGTGTTGGGCTATTAGTTGGTTGTGTTGTACTTACCAGTACCCAGTGTTCGCGGGGTCCGCCATGCCAATCAACCTGCTATCTGCCAATCACGGGAATGCCTGGAATGTTCTGATGCCGGGCATCCTGGTGGTTGGTGGAGTGACGTTGAGGGGGGATGGGCAGGGGGATGGAGCATTGGAAGTTAAGACCAGGTTTAGCCATTGTTCTCTCTCTTACGTCTGGCCTTCACAATAGAAGGTCATGGTTGTTTTATAGGGTATCCATAATTTATTTGGCGTGGGCTACGGCCAAACAGTAGCCGGTGTGAAGTTGGGTTAATAAACTGTAAATTCGTAAACTCAATCCTCTGTCTGGACAATTGTTCCTTTATGATATAGTCAGGTCATTACATTTATATCCCCAAAAGTCATTGTAGTTGGCGCCATCGATTTGACTAAACCACTCGTTCAACATGCAAAGAAAGGAATCCGAAAAAATACACCTAAACTTTGTTTCAACAAGTGAAAATGTCTAATCCTAAATCTAATCCTCTGGTACCCTAAAATGTAAGTAAACTATAATATTTCATACGGAAAGAAGTAGGTTCAATAGAAAAACAAAATAAGCAGGTGCGTGTCCTCTTCATAGCACGCGCAAAGACTGATTTCCAACTCCCAGTACCAAAACTCATATTTCTTCTTCATTATTCAAGTTACAAGACTGAAACCTTGAACAAAGACTGTTGACATCTAGTGGAAGCCATGGGAATTGCAATCTGGGAGCTGGAATTGCATATGCTCCATAGCTTTTCAAAAATATTACGATTGGTTTTTCTTTAGATTTTCTCCTACCATATCAATTGTGTTATAGTCTCATACATCATTTTAACATTTCTACAAACTTCAAAAGCGTTTTCTATCCAATGGTACCAATTATATGCATATCCTGGCTTCTGGGCCTGAGTAACAGGCAGTTTACTTTGGGCACGTCAGTCAGGCGGAAATTCTTAATCGTTTTAGAGGTGAATAACTTCCTGAAAGTAATCAATTACTTTGGTAAACAAACTAAAACATATTCATAAGGGGTTTTATGACCTTAGAAATAACCAAGTGGTCATATTTGAGTAAGAAAATCCAATAATTCCTTCAGTTACCAAAAAAACACATCTGCACCGGCATCTTGTGCGCGCCTTCTAGCAAAGGTTTATATATGATGCTAATGTCCCTACCATGGGTTTATAAAATAAGCTAATGGCCCCAGCATGGGTTAATATACAATGCTAACTCTCTCCCTAGCATGGGTTTATAAAATATGCTAATGTCCCTAGCATGGGATAATATGTGATGCTAATGTCCCTAGCATGGGTTTATAAAATATGCTAATGGGCCAGCATGGGTTAACATACAATGCTAACTCTCTCCCTAGTATAGGTGTACATACGATGCTAATGTCCCTAGCATGGGTTTATATATGACTCTAATGTTCCTAGCATGGATTTATACTGTATATTATGCTAATGTCCCTAGCCTGGGTGTATATAAAATGCTAACACTATTGCTAACACTATTGTCCCTAGCCTGGGTGTATATAAAATGCTAACACTATTGCTAACACTATTGCCCCTAGCATGGGTTAATATATTCAATGCTAATGTTCCTAGCATTAGTTTCTACTTTATATTATGCTAATGTCCCTAGCCTGGGTGTATATAAAATGCTAACACTATTGCTAACACTATTGCCCCTAGCATGGGTTAATATATTCAATGCTAATGTTCCTAGCATTAGTTTCTACTTTATATTATGCTAATGTCCCTAGCCTGGGTGTATATAAAATGCTAACACTATTGCCCATAGCATGGGTTAATATATTCAATGCTAATGTTCCTAGCATTAGTTTATACTTTATATTATGCTAATGTCCCTACGTTGATGTTGAGACAATTTAACAATGTCTATACTGTATTTCGGATAAATTTGATCAAATCAAATCAAATGTATTTATATAGCCCTTCTTACATCAGCTGATATCTCAAAGTGCTGTACAGAAACCCAGCCTAAAACCCCAAACAGCAAGCAATGCAGGTGTAGAAGCACGGTGGCTAGGAAAAACTACTTAGAAAGGCCAAAACCTAGGAAGAAACCTAGAGAGGAACCAAGCTATGAGGGGTGGCCAGTCCTCTTCTGGCTGTGCCGGGTAGAGATTATAACAGAACAAGGCCAAGATGTTCAAATGTTCATAAATGACCAGCAGGGTAAAATAATAATAATCACAGTGGTTGTTGAGGGTGCAACAAGTCAGCACCTCAGGAGTAAATGTCAGTTGGCTTTTCATAGCCGATCATTGAGAGTATCTCTACCGCTCCTGCTGTCTCGAGAGAGTTGAAAACAGCAGGTCTGGGACAGGTAGCACGTCCGGTGAACAGGTCAGGGTTCCATAGCTGCAGGCAGAACAGTTGAAACTGGAGCAGCAGCACGGCCAGGTGGATTGGGGACAGCAAGGTGTCATCATGCCAGCTTGTCCTGAGGCATGGTCCTAGGGCTCAGGTCCTCCGAGAGAGAGAGAGAAAGAAAGAAAGAAAGAAAGAAAGAATTAGAGAAAGCATACTTAAATTCACACAGGACACCGGATAAGACAGGAGAAATACTCCAGATGTAACAGACTGACCCTAGCCCCCCGACACATAAACTACTGCAGCATAAATACTGGAGGCTGAGACAGGAGGGGTCAGGGGACACTGTGGCCCCATCCGATGATAGCCCCGGACAGGGCCAAACAGGCAGGAAATAACCCCACCCACTTTGCCAAAGCGCAGCCCCCACACCACTAGAGGGATATCTTCAACCACCAACTTACCATCCTGAGACATGGCCGATTATAGCCCACAAAGTTCTCCACCACAGCACAACCCAAGGGGGGCGCCAACCCAGACAGGAAGACCACGTCAGCGACTCAACCCACTCAAGTGATGCACCCCTCCTAGGGACGGCATGGAAGAGCACCAGTAAGCCAGTGACTCAGCCCCTGTAATAGGGTTAGAGGCAGAGAATCCCAGTGGAGAGAGGGGAACCAGCCAGCAGAGACAGCAAGGGCGGTTCGTTGCTCCAGAGCCTTTCCGTTCACACTCCTGGGCCAGACTACACTCAATCATATGACCTACTGAAGCGATGAGTCTTCACTAAAGACTTAAAGGTTGAGACCGAGTCTGCGTCTCTCACATGGGTAGGCAGACCATTCCATAAAAATGGAGCTCTATAGGAGAAAGCCCTGCCTCCAGCGGTTTGCTTAGAAATTCTAGGGACAATTAGGAGGCCTGCGTCTTGCGACCGTAGCGCACGTGTAGGTATGTACGGCAGGACCAAATCGGAAAGATAGGTAGGAGCAAGCCCATGTAATGTTTTGTAGGAGAGAGATCAGGGTCCAGAGTAATGCCGAGGTCCTTCACAGTTTTTTTTGAGACGACTGTACAACCATCAAGATTAATTGTCAGATTCAACAGAAGATCTCTTTGTTTCTTGGGATCTAGAACAAGCATCTCTGTTTTGTCTGAGTTTAAAAGTAGAAAGTTTGCAGCCATCCACTTCCTTATGTCTGAAACACAGGCTTCCAGGGAGGGCAATTTTGGGGCTTCACCATGTTTCATTGACATGTACAGCCTTGTGTCATCCGCATAGCAGTGAAAGTTAACATTATGTTTTCGAATGACATCCCCAAGAGGTAAAATATATAGTGAAAACAATAGTGGTCCTAAAACGGAATCTTGAGAACACCGAAATTTACAGTTGATTTGTCAGAGGACAAACCATTCACAGAGACAAATTGATATCTTTCCGACAGATAAGATCTAAACCAGGCCAGAACTTGTCCGTGTAGAGCAATTTTGGTTTCCAATCTCTCCAAAAGAATGTGGTGATCGACGGTATCAAAAGCAGCACTAAGGTCTAGGAGCACGAGGACAGATGCAGAGCCTCGGTCTGACGCAATTAAAAGGTCATTTACCACCTTCACAAGTGCAGTCTCAGTGCTATGATGGGGTCTAAAACCAGACTGAAGCATTTCGTATGCATTGTTTGTCTTCAGGAAGGCAGTGAGTGGCTGCGCAACAGCTTTTTCTAAAAATGTTGAGAGGAATGGGAGATTCGATATAGGCCGATCATTTTTTATATTTTCTGGGTCAAGGTTTGGTTTTTTCAAGAGAGGCTGTTTTACTGCCGCTTTTAGTGAGTTTGGTACACATCCGGTGGATAGAGAGCCGTTTATTATGTTCAACATAGGAGGGCCAAGCACAGGAAGCAGCTCTTTCAGTATTTAGTTGGAATAGGGTCCAGTATGCAGCTTGAAGGTTTAGAGGCCATGATTATTTTCATCATTGTGTCAAGAGATATAGTACTAAAACACTTGAGTGTCTCCCTTGATCCTAGGTCCTGGCAGAGTTGTGCAGACTCAGGACAACTGAGCTTTGGAGGAATAGGCAGATTTAAAGAGGAGTCCGTAATTTGCTTTCTAATGATCATGATCTTTTCCTCAAAGAAGTTCATGAATTTATTACTGCTGAAGTGAAAGCCATCCTCCCTTGGGGAATGCTGCTTTTTAGTTAGCTTTGTGACAGTATCAAAAATAAATTTCGGATTGTTCTTATTTTCCTCAATTAAGTTGGAAAAATAGGATGATCGAACAGCAGTGAGGGCTCTTCGATACTGCACGGTACTGTCTTTCCAAGCTAGTCGGAAGACTTCCAGTTTGGGGGTTTCATCGGATGGGGCCCCAGTGTCTCCTGACCCCTCCTGTCTCAGCCTCCAGTATTTATGCTGCAGTAGTTCATGTGTCGGGGGGCTAGGGTCAGTCTGTCACATCTGGAGTATTTCTCTTGTCTTTTCCGGTGTCCTGTGTGAATTTAAATATGCTCTCTCTAATTCTCTCTTTCTCTTTCTTTCTTTCTCTCTCTCGGAGGACCTGAGCCCTAGGACCATGCCTCAGGACTATCTGGCTCGATGACTCCTTGCTGTCCCCAGTTCACCTGGCCGTGCTGCTGCTCCAGTTCCAACTGTTCTGCCTGACCTGTTCACTGGACGTGCTACCTGTCCCAGACCTGTTGTCCCAGACCTGCTGGAACCCTGACCTGTTCACCGGATGTGCTACCTGTCCCAGATCTGCTGGAACCCTGACCTGTTCACCGGACGTGCTACCTGTCCCAGACCTGCTGTCCCAGACCTGCTGGAACCCTGACCTATTCACCGATCGTGCTACCTGTCCCAGACCTGCTGTTTTCAACTCTCTAGAGACAGCAGGAGTGGTAGAGATACTCTCAAAGATCGGCTATGAAAAAGCCAACTGACACTTACTCTTGTGTTACTGACTTGTTGCACCCTCGACAACTACTATGATTATTATTATTTGACAATGCTGGTCATTTATGAACATTTGAACATCTAGGCCATGTGCTGTTATAATCTCCACCCGGCACAGCCAGAAGAGGACTGGCCACCCCTCATAGCTTGGTTCCTCTCTAGGTTTCTTCCTAGGTTTTGGCCTTTCTAGGGAGTTTTTCCTAGCCACCGTGCTTCTACACCTGCATTGCTTGCTGTTTGGGGTTTTAGGCTGGGTTTCTGTACAGCACTTTGAGATATCAGCTGATGTAAGAAGGGCTATATAAATACATTTGATTTGATTTGATTTGGTGTGGCGCCATTTCCGTTCCAATTTTCTGGAAGCTTGCTTCAGAGCTCGGGTATTTTCTGTATACCAGGGAGCTAGTTTCTTATGACAAATGTTTTTCGTTTTTAGGGGTGCAACTGCATCTAGGGTATTGCGCAAGGTTAAATTGAGTTCCTCAGTTAGGTGGTTAACTGATTTTTGTCCCCTGACATCCTTGGGTAGGCAGAGGGAGTCTGGAAGGGCATCAAGGAATCTTTGGGTTATCTGAGAATTTATAGCACGATTTCTGATGCTCCTTGGTTGGGGTCTGAGCACATCATTTGTTGTGATTGCAAACGTAATAAAATGGTGGTCCGATAGTCCAGGATTATGAGGAAAAACATTAAGATCCACAACATTTATTCCAAGGGTCAAAACTAGGTCCAGAGTATGACTGTGGCAGTGAGTAGGTCCAGAGACATGTTGGACAAAACCCACTGAGTCGATGATGGCTATGAAAGCCTTTTGGAGTGGGTCTGTGGACTTTTCCATGAGAATATTAAAGTCACCAAAAATTAGAATATTATCTGCTATGACTACCATTTTGAATCTAACATTAAGCACAGGAAATATCCCTAAGGTGTGGAAAGCAGCTTTTGTTCTGCCATTACATAAGGGAGGTGACGGTAGTGATTTGGATAACTATCGACCCATCTCTAGGTTCCCTTGTCTGGCAAAGATCCTAGAATCTATAGTCAACAAACAGTTACAGTCTTTTATTTCTGCTAACAGTATTCTTAGCACCAATCAATATGGTTTTAGATCTAAACGCAGTACCACATCGGCCACTATGCTTGTTGTAAATGATGCCTTAGATGATAGAAAGCACTGTGCTGCGTTGTTTGTAGATTTGTCAAAAGCTTTTGACACTGTAGACCATGCTATCCTTTTGAGTAAGCTGTCATCTATAGGAGTGGGCACTGATGCCTGCCGATGGTTTTATGACTATCTTAAAGATAGAACTCAGGCCGTCATGGTCGACGGGGTCAAGTCTGACTCCTTACAGTTACTTAAAGGGGTCCCTCAGGGCTCAATAATTGGCCCACTATTGTTCTCACTTTATATAAACAACATTGGTGATGATGTCAGATATAGTAAATTCCATTTATACGCAGATGACACAGTGATGTACTCTATTGCTCCAACAGCGGACCAAGCTTTAATGCAGTTGGAGTCTGATTTTAGGATACTACAGGGGTCTCTTTTACAGCATAAACTTGTTTTAAAACGCTAAGAAAACAAATGTCATGTTTTTTTCTAGGTCTAAACTCTCAGTTAGAAACACTTTTGTAATCACTAGTTTGGATGGTACTCAAATCAAACAGGTCTCTGCATATAAATATTTAGGGGTATGGTTAGATGATAAGCTTTCTTTTAAAAAACATGTTACTGAATTGGGAAAAAAGCTCAAATTCAAGATAGGGTTCCTTTACAGAAACAGGGCTTGTCTGTCCTCCGTAAATAGAAAGCAGTGTCTGTACATGTCAACATGTTTACACAGGGCACAGCCGTAGAAGAGATCCAGGTCTCAGTCTGTTTTCCCTGTTAAAATAAAGATATAAAAAAAATAAAATAAAATAAAACAACGTCCGATAGGAATTCAGGGAACTCAGTGAGGAACGCTGTATACGGCCCAGGAGGCCTGTAAACAGTAGCTATAAAAAGTGAGTGAGTAGCGGCATAGATTTCATGACTAGAAGCTCAAAAGACGAAAACGTCGTTGTTGTTTTTTTTTGTAAATTTAAATTTGCCATCGTAAATGTTAGCAACACCTCCGCCTTTGCAGGATGCACAGGGGATATGGTCACTAGTGTAACCAGGGGGTGAGGCCTCATTTAACACAGTAAATTCATCAGGCTTAAGCCATGTTTCAGTCAGGCCAATCACATCAAGATTATGATCAGTGATTAGTTCTGCTGCCTGGTCGAGGCACAGACACGGTCTCAATGGGGATAGCTGAGCTGACTACACTGACTGTGCTAGTGGCAGACTCCACTAAGCTGGCAGGCTGGCTAACAGCCTGCTGCCTGGCCTGCACCCTATCTCATTGTGGAGCTAGAGGATTTAGAGCCCTGTCTATGTTCGTAGATAAGATGAGAGCACCCCTCCAGCTAGGATGGAGTCCGTCACTCCTCAACAGGCCAGGCTTGGTCCTGTTTGTGGGTGAGTCCCAGAAAGATTATCTACAAATTCTATCTTTTGGGAGGGGCTGAAAACAGTTTTCAACCAGCGATTGAGTTGTGAGACTCTGCTGTAGAGCTCATCACTCCTCCTAACTGGGAGAGTGCCAGAGACAATTAATCGATGCCAACACATCTTTCTAGCTGATTTTCACGCTGAAGCTATGTTGCGCTTGGTGACCTCTGACTGTTTCATCCTAACATCGTTGGTGCCGACGTGGATAACAATATCTCTATACTCTCTACACTCACCAGTTTTAGCCTTAGCCAGCACCATCTTCAGATTAGCCTTAACGTCGGTAGCCCTGCCCCCTGGTAAACAGTGTATGATCGCTGGATGATTCGTTTTTAGTCTAATACTGCGGGTAATGGAGTCGCCAATGACTAGGGTTTTCAATTTGTCAGAGCTAATGGTGGGAGGCTTCGGCGTCTCAGAACCCGTAACGGGAGGAGTAGAGACCAGAGAAGACTCGGCCTCTGACCCCGTAACGGGAGGAGGAGAGACCAGAGAAGGCTCGGCCTCTGACTCCGTAACGGGAGGAGCAGAGACCAGAGAAGGCTCGGTCTCTGACTCCGTAAGGGGAGGAGGAGAGACCAGAGAAGGCTCTGCCTCAGACCCCGTAACGGGAGGAGTAGAGACCAGAGAAGGCTCTGCCTCAGACCCCGTAACGGGAGGAGTAGAGACCAGAGAAGGCTCGGCCTCTGACCCGGTAACGGGAGGAGTAGAGACCAGAGAAGGCTCGGCGTCTCAGACCCCGTAACGGGAGGAGCAGAGACCAGAGAAGGCTCGGCCTCTGACCCGGTAACGGGAGGAGGAGAGACCAGAGAAGGCTCGGCGTCTCAGACCCCGTAACGGGAGGAGTAGAGACCAGAGAAGGCTCGGACTCTGACCCGGTAACGGGAGGAGGAGAGACCAGAGAAGGCTCAGACCCCGTAACGGGAGGAGTAGAGACCAGAGAAGGCTCGGCTTCAGACTCAGACTCGCTGCTTAATGGGGAGAACCGGTTGAAAGTTTCTGTCGGCTGAATAAGCGACACCGGTTGAGCATTCCTACAGCGTTTCCCTCCAGAAGCCATGAGAAAGATGTCCGGCTGCGGGGACCGTGCGAGGGGGTTTATACTAACGTTACTATCTGTACTTACTGGTGCCACAGACGCTGTTTCATCCTTTCCTACACTGAAATTGCCCTTGCCTAACGATTGTCAGGTAGCAAAGTAAGGTTGGCAACAAAATGCACAGCAGCACGTAAATTCTGTTAATTTAATGGACAAAAAATGTGCTTTTCTTTAAAAAACTCAGAAATATCTAAGTGACCCCAAACTTTTAGTGTATATATACAGTACCAGTCAAAAGTTTGAACACACCTACTCATTCAAGGGTTTTTCTTTATTTTTTGTATTTTCTACATTGTAGAATAATAGTGAAGACATCAAAACTATGAAATAACAGATATGGAATCATGTTTCAACCAAAAAAGTGTTAAATAATTCAAAATATATTTTATATTTTGCACACTCTTGCCATTCAAATACCACTAGCATGGGTTTATACAGTTAAAGTTGGAAGATTACATACACCTTAGCCAAATACATTTAAACTCAGTTTTTCACAATTCCTGACATTTAATCCTAGTAAAAATTCCCTGTTTTACATCAGTTAGGATCACCACTTTATTTTAAGAATGTGAAATGTCAGAATAATAGTAGAGAGAATGATTTATTTCAGCTTATATTTTTTACATCACATTCCCAGTGGGTCAGAAGTTTACATACACTCAATTAGTATTTGGTAGCATTGCCTTTAAATTGTTTAACTTGGGTCAAACGTTTCGGGTAGCCTTACACAAGCTTTCCACAATAAGTTGGGTGAATTTTGGCCCATTCCTCCTGACAGAGCTGGTGTAACTGAGTCAGGTTTGTAGGCCTCCTTGCTCGCACACGCTTTTTCAGTTCTGCCCACAAATTTATGATAGGTTTGAGGTCAGGGCTTTGTGATGGCCACTCCAATACCTTTACTTTGTTGTCCTTAAGCCATTTTGCCACAACTTTGGAAGTATGCTTGGGGTCATTGTCCATTTGGAAGACCCATCTGCGACCAAGCTTTAACTTCCTGACTGATGTCTTGAGATGTTGCTTCAATATATCCACATAATTTTCCTACCTCATGATGCCATCTATTTTGTGAAGTGCACTAGTCCCTCCTGCAGCAAAGCACCCCCACAACAGGATGCTGCCACCCCCATGCTTCACGGTTGGGATGGTGTTCTTCGGCTTGCAAGCGTCCCCCTTTTTCCTCCAAACAAAACGATGGTCATTATGGCCAAACAGTTCTATTTTTGTTTCATCAGATCAGAGGACATTTCTCCAAAAAGTACGGTCTTTGTCCCCATGTGTAGTTACAAACCGTAGTCTGGCTTTTTTATGGCGGTTTTGGAGCAGTGGCATTTGGTGTTTATACTTGCCTACTGTTGTTTGTACAGATACATGTGGTACCTTTAGCCATTTGGAAATTGCTCCCAAGGATGAACCAGACTTGTGGAGGTCTAAAATGTTTTTTCTGAGGTCTTGGCTGATTTCTTTTGATTTTCCCATGATGTCAAGCAAAGAGGCACTGAGTTTGAAGGTAGGCTTTGAAATACATCCACAGATACACCTCCAATTCATTCAAATGATGTCAATTAGCCTATCAGAAGCTTCTAAAGCCATTACATAATTTTCTGGAATTTTCCAAGCTGTTTAAATGCACAGTCAACATAGTGTATGTAAACTTCTGACCCACTGGAATTGTGATACAGTGAATTATAAGTGAAATAATCTGTCTGTAAACAAGTTTTGGAAAAATTCCTTGTGTCATGCACAAAGTAGATGTCCTAACTGACTTGCCAAAACTATAGTTTGTTAACTAGAAATGTGTGGAGTGGTTGAAAAACGAGTATTTAATGACTGAAACCTAAGTGTATGTAAACTTCCGACTTCAACTGTATATGATGCTAATGCCCCTTGCATGGGTTTCTATACAATGCTAATGCCCCTAGCATGGGTTTACTGTAAATGCGATGGTAATGCCCCTAGCATGGGTTTCTATACAATGCTAACGTCCCTAGCATGGATTTATATATACGATGCTAATGCCCCTAGCATGGGTTTCTATACAATGCTAACGTCCCTAGCATGGATTTATATATACGATGCTAATGCCCCTAGCATGGGTTTACTGTAAATGCGATGCTAATACCCCTAGCATGGGTTTCTATACAATGCTAATGTCCCTAGCATGGATTTATATATACAATGCTAATGCCCCTAGCATGGGTTTACTGTAAATGCGATGCTAATGCCCCTAGCATGGGTTTCTATACAATGCTAATGTCCCTAGCATGGATTTATATATACACGATGCTAATGCCCCTAGCATGGGTTTACTGTAAATGCGATGCTAATGTTCTTGGCATGAGTTTATATACAATTCTAATGTCCCTAGCATGGATTTATATATACAATGCTAATGCCCCTAGCATGGATTTATATATACACAATGCTAATGCCCCTAGCATGGGTTTACTGTAAATGCGATGCTAATGTCCTTGGCATGAGTTTATATACAATGCTAATGTCCCTAGCATGTTTACAGTTAATACTTAAACATCTCACCAATATAGAATATTTTTTATTGATCTGAACGCCAGTCATTGGGCTGGACATTTCAATGAGAACTCAAGTGTTAGTCTTTTATGTGACAATTTGAAAGCACTAATTCATCTGGCAATAGGCCCAAGTGCAGTGACTATACACAGTAGAAACAGGTACACACACACACACATCAACATTCAATAGGAAACTATCTCATAGATTGGAAATCAGGCATTTACACTGATTCCAATGCTTCCAGATTTAAACTGTTCTACATTAGGACTGAGTAGACATCGCAATGAAAAGACAAATATAATGGAAACATCTTAGGAGACTAGGGAGTATATATTCAGAAGGAGCAGTAGTGTAGAAGCAGAGAGGACAGCAGTGCAGGCGGCCACGGGGGGAAAGGAGATGGGGGCAGCTGTTCCTCTGATCAGGAGAGTCTCAGGACCCCAGCGCTGTGCTGTTCAGTTCATACAGACACCATTGGTCCCTGCAGAGACTCAACCCAGTCCCTCTACCCCTCTCCTCTCTCCCCTCCTTCCCCCCCTCTCTCCTGTCTCAGAAGGGTGAGGTGAGCTCCAGGGAGGGTGTAGGGGTAGAAGAGTTGGTCCAGTCCAGGGTGAGGTTGGAGTGGCTGTGGATGGAGGGTGCAGGAGGGGGACAGGCCAGGTGAACAGCGACCCCTGTGGCCAGGAAGAGTACTGCAGTCAGCAGAGTGAAACCTCTCCTCAGGACCAGCTGGGAGGCAGACAGCAGACCTTTGGACAGGATACCTGTGCTTTCCCGCTGCTCCTCCCCACTTCCTCCTCCTCCCTGGGTGCTGACTGGGGTGTAACCAGGAGGTTTGGATTCATCACTCTCTGACTGGGCCTGGACACGCACACAAACACACAGCATTA
This sequence comes from Salmo salar, assembly GCF_965601325.2. NCBI lineage: Eukaryota > Metazoa > Chordata > Actinopteri > Salmoniformes > Salmonidae > Salmo > Salmo salar. Next base: position 95,084,166 of record NC_138294.1, on the reverse strand, counting down.
AGATGAGATACTGGACTTTACACACAGCATTAAGATGAGATACTGGACTTACTTTACACA
>NC_138294.1:95061606-95079106 GCF_965601325.2 Salmo salar | reverse complement strand
TCAAAGTCAGTGGCAAGTCGTTAGTAAAAATTTAAAAAAGTAAGGGCCCTAAACAGCTACCCTGGGGAACTCCTGATTCTAACTGAATTATATTTGATAGGCTTCCATTAAAGAACACCCTCTGTGTTCTGTTAGACAAGTAACTCTTTATCCACATTATAGCAGGGGGTGTAAAGCCATAACACATATGTCTTTCCAGCAGCAGACTATGATCAATAATGTCAAAAGCTGCACTGAAGTCTAGCAAGACAGCCCCCACAATTATTTTATCATCAATTTCTCTCAGCCAATCATCAGTCATTTGTGTAAGTGCTGTGCTTGTTGAGCATCTGGCCAGCGGGGTGGTGGCACTGGAATCCTCATCTCTCCCAAGTGGACATTCTCTCTTTCTCCCCTGACCCATCTGTCTATCTCCTCATTTGAATTCCATGCTGTCACAGTTACCAACCCTTTCAAGCTTAACATCCTTATCATTTATCGCCCTCCAGGTTCCCTTGGAGAGTTCATCAATGAGCTTGACGTCTTGATAAGTTCCTTTCCTGAGGATGGCTCACCTCTCACAGTTCTGGGTGACTTTAACCTCCCCACGTCTACCTTTGACTCATTCCTCTCTGCCTCCTTCTTTCCACTCCTCTCCTCTTTTGACCTCACCCTCTCACCTTCCCCCCCTACTCACAAGGCAGGCAATACGCTTGACCTCATCTTTACTAGATGGTGTTCGTCCACTAATCTCATTGCAACTCCCCTCCAAGTCTCCGACCACTACCTTGTATCCTTTTCCCTCTCGCTCTCCTCCAACACTTCTCACTCTGCCCCTACTCGGATGGTATTGCGCCGTCCCAACCTTCGCTCTCTCTCTCCCGCTACTCTCTCCTCTTCCATCCTATCATCTCTTCCCTCTGCTCAAACCTTCTCCAACCTATCTCCTGATTCTGCCTCCTCAACCCTCCTCTCCTCCCTTTCTGCATCCTTTGATTTCCTCTGTCCCCTATCCTCCAGGCCGGCTCGGTCCTCCCCTCCTGCTCCGTGGCTCGACGACTCATTGCGAGCTCACAGAACAGGGCTCCGGGCAGCCGAGCGGAAATGGAGAAAAACCCGCCTCCCTGCGGACCTGGCATCCTTTCACTCCCTCCTCTCTACATTTTCCTCTTCTGTCTCTGCTGCTAAAGCCACTATCTACCACTCTAAATTCCAAGCATCTGCCTCTAACCCTAGGAAGCTCTTTGCCATCTTCTCCTCCCTCCTGAATCCTCCTCTGGTCATTCAACTGAGACTGCTCTTCTCTGTGTCACGGAGGCTCTCCGCACTGCTAAAGCTAACTCTCTCTCCTCTGCTCTCGTCCTCCTAGACCTATCTGCTGCCTTTGATACGGTGAACCATCAGATCCTCCTCTCCACCCTCTCCGAGTTGGGCATCTCCGGCGCGGCCCACGCTTGGATTGCGTCCTACCTGACAGGTCGCTCCTACCAGGTGGCGTGGCGAGAATCTGTCTCCGCACCACGTTCTCTCACCACTGGTGTCCCCCAGGGCTCTGTTCTAGGCCCTCTCCTATTCTCGCTATACACCAAGTCACTTGGCTCTGTCATATCCTCACATGGTCTCTCCTACCATTGCTATGCAGACGACACACAATTAATCTTCTCCTTTCCCCCTTCTGATAACCAGGTGGCGAATCGCATCTCTGCATGTCTGGCAGACATATCAGTGTGGATGACGGATCACCACCTCAAGCTGAACCTCGGCAAGACGGTGCTGCTCTTCCTCCCGGGGAAGGACTGCCCGCTCCATGATCTCGCCATCACGGTTGACAACTCCATTGTGTCCTCCTCCCAGAGTGCTAAGAACCTTGGAGTGACCCTGGACAACACACTTTCGTTCTCTACTAACATCAAGGCGGTGACCCGATCCTGTAGGTTCATGCTCTACAACATTCGCAGAGTACGACCCTGCCTCACACAGGAAGCGGCGCAGGTCCTAATCCAGGCACTTGTCATCTCCCGTCTGGATTACTGCAACTCGCTGTTGGCTGGGCTCCCTGCCTGTGCCATTAAACCCCTACAACTCATCCAGAACGCCGCAGCCCGTCTGGTGTTCAACCTTCCCAAGTTCTCTCACGTCACCCCGCTCCTCCGCTCTCTCCACTGGCTTCCTGTTGAAGCTCGCATCCGCAACAAGACCATGGTGCTTGCCTACGGAGCTGTGAAGGGAACGGCACCTCCGTACCTTCAGGCTCTGATCAGGCCCTACACCCAAACAAGGGCACTGCGTTCATCCACCTCTGGCCTGCTCGCCTCCCTACCTCTGAGGAAGGACAGTTCCCGCTCAGCCCAGTCAAAACTGTTCGCTGCTCTGGCACCCCAATGGTGGAACAAGCTCCCTCACGACACCAGGACAGCGGAGTCAATCACCACCTTCCGGAGACACCTGAAACCCCACCTCTTTAAGGAATACCTAGGATAGGATAAAGTAATCCTTCTAACCCCCCCCCCCCCCTAAAGATTTAGATGCACTATTGTAAAGTGGTTGTTCCACTGGATATCATAAGGTGAATCCACCAATTTGTAAGTCGCTCTGGATAAGAGCGTCTGCTAAATGACTTAAATGTAATGTAAATGTAAATGTTGAATGTCCTTCCCTATAAGCGTGCTGAAATTCTGTTGTCAATTTGTGTCACGTCCTGACCAGTATAAGGGGTCATTTGTCATTGTAGTACGGTCAGGGCGTGGCAGAGGGTGTTGTTTCTGTGTGCTTTGGGGTTTGGTTTATTTAGAGGGGATTTGTTCTAGTTTTCATTTTCTTTGTTCGTTTTCTATGTTGTGGCCAAATATGGTTTCCAATCAGAGGCAGGTGTCTTTCGTTGTCTCTGATTGGAAGCCATACTTAGGCAGTCCTTTTTTCCTTTGGGTTTTGTGGGTGGTTATTTTCCATTTAGTTGTTGTACCTGACGGAACTGTTGGTCGTTTTGTTATTTTGTTTAAGTGTTCTCAGTAAATAAATTAAGAACGAGCACTATACCCGCTGCGCCTTGGTCTAATCCTTCCGACGCCTATGAGAATTTGTTTACTGTGAAATAGCATTGTATCTGGTCAAACACTGTTTTTTCCAGAAGTTTACTAAGGGTTGGTAACAGGCTGATTGGTCGGCTATTTGAGTCAGTAAAGGGGGCTTTACTATTCTTGGGTAGAGGAATGACTTTAGCTTCCCTCCAGGTCTGAGGGAACACGCTCTCTAGTAGAAAATAAATTGAAGACGTGGCAAATAGGAGTGGCAATATCATCTGCTATTTTCCTCAGTAATTTTTCATCTAGATTGTCAGACCCTGTCGGCTTGTCAATGTTTGGAAAAGTACAATTCCTGTCTTTCATAATTTGGTTAGATATTCTTGGATGTGTGGTGTCAGTGTTTGTTTCTGGCATGTCATCCCTAAGTTTGCTTATCCTGCCAAGTATTTTGCAATATCAGGGGATTTGTGATGAATGAGCCATCTGATTCAATAAATGAAGTAGCCGAGTTGGCTTTTTCCCCCAAGATTTAATTTCAGGTGCCCGAAAGCTTTTTACTATCATTCTTTATATAATTTATCTTTGATTCATAGTGTAGTTTATTTTTATTTAGTTTAGTCACGATTTCTTAATTTGCAGTACGTTTGCCAATCAGCTGGGCTGCCAGACTGAATTGCCGTACCTTTTGCCTCATCCCTCTCATCCATACAATTTTTCAATTCCTCATCAATCCAAGGGGATTTAACAGTGGAGGTGGAGATAGAGATAGTGGTAGAGACATAGGTACAGGTAGACACAGAGGTAGAGAGAAAGACAGACAGAGATAGAGGTTGAGATAGAGGTAGAAATGTTCAGGTAGAGGTAGAGAGAGGTAGAAATAGAGGTACTTATAGAGGTACAGATGGAGATAGAGGTAGAGATGTAGAGGTAGAGATCGAGGTAGAGATGTTGAGGTAGAGGTACAGATAGAGATAGAGGTTGAGATAGAGATGTTGAGTTAGAGGTAAAGATAGAGATATAGGTAGAGATGTTGAGGTAGAGATAGAGGTTGAGATAGAGGTAGATGTGTTGAGGTAGAGATGTTGAGGTAGAGGTACAGATAGAGATAGAGGTTGAGGTAGAGATGTAGAGATTGAGGTAGAGATGTTGAGGTTGAGGTAGAGATGTTGAGGTAGAGGACGAGATAGAGGTAGAGATAGAGGTAGAGATAGAAGTACAGATAGAGGTACAGATAGAGATAGAGGTTGAGATGTTGAGGTAGATGGAGGTAGAGATAGAGGTTGAGATGTTGAGATAGAGACAGAAGTATAGATAGAGGTGAGTAGGAGGTATAGAGATATAGATAGTGGTAGAGATAGATGTTGTGGTAGAGGTAGAGGTAGATTTAGAGATAGAGGTCAGGATAGACGTAGTTGTCGAGGTAGAGGTAGAATACCTAGTATCCTGAGCTTAGCAGCGAACATTAAAGCGATGCCGACCGGAAGGCCAATGCAATAGTACGAGACCAGGTTAGACAGCGCAGCTATCTTCTGTTTACCTGCTCCAACCAGGATACCTGAACAAACACACTACACACACACACACACACACACACACACACACACACACACACACACACACACACACACACACACACACACACACACACCACACACCACACACCACACACACACACACAAAAACTGGTTAGACTCAACAGTACAGATAACTGTATGAATGTGTAGAGACCCAGGTACTCACCAGTAGATATAACTGTATGAATGTGTAGAGACCCAGGTACTCACCAGTAAAGGTACTCACCAGTGAAGGTACTCACCAGTAAAGGTACTCACCAGTAGAGCATCAAAGAACTGTATGAAGGTGTAGAGCCCCAGGTACTCACCAGTAAAGGTACTCACCAGTGAAGGTACTCACCAGTAAAGGTACTCACCAGTAGAGCATCAAAGAACTGTATGAACGTGTAGAGCCCCAGGTACTCACCAGTAAAGGTACTCACCAGTAGAGCATCAAAGAACTGTATGAAGGTGTAGAGACCCAGGTACTCACCAGTAAAGGTACTCACCAGTAGAGCATCAAAGAACTGTATGAAGGTGTAGAGCCCCAGGTACTCACCAGTAGATATAACTGTATGAATGTGTAGAGATCCAGGTACTCACCAGTAAAGGTACTCACCAGTAGAGCATCAAATAACTGTATGAAGGTGTAGAGCACCAGGTACTCACCAGTAGATATAACTGTATGAATGTGTAGAGATCCAGGTACTCACCAGTAAAGGTACTCACCAGTGAAGGTACTCACCAGTAAAGGTACTCACCAGTAGAGCATCACAGAACTGTATGAAGGTGTAGAGCCCCAGGTACTCACCAGTAAAGATACTCACCAGTAGAGCATCAAAGAACTGTATAAAGGTGTAGAGCCCCAGGTACTCACCAGTAAAGGTACTCACCAGTAGAGCATCAAAGAACTGTATAATGGTGTAGAGCCCCAGGTACTCACCAGTAGATATAACTGTATAAAGGTGTAGAGCCCCAGGTACTCACCAGTAAAGGTACTCACCAGTAGAGCATCAAAGAACTGTATGAAGGTGTAGAGCCCCAGGTTCACTGATACATTGTCCACTATAGCTCTGGAGAGGACAGGACAGGACAGGACTCAGGAGGAGGACTATTAACTACTGAGAGATCACTTAGGTCCTGTCTACACTTGACACTTGCATGCAACTTCAGCTATCAGAACATGAAGATCACATTGAAAAGACGGGTCAAAAGTCACTTTGTGGTCTGATTGTGTTCAGATCTGCTGTCCACTTCAGAAGCTGGTCGGGGATGCGATGTCTGCAGATTCCTTCTCAGCCTGGACATAATCAGGCTACCAAAAGCACATACAGTGGGTGACTCATCAGCAGTCCTCCCACAAGTCTCCAGAAAACGTGTGTTTTCAATCAAATTCAATCAAATGTATTTTTTAAAAGCCCTTCTTACATCAGCTGATGTCACAAAGTGCTGTACTGAAACCCAGCCTAAAACCCCCCAAAACAGCAAGCAATGCAGATGTAGAAGCACGGTGGCTAGGAAAAACTCCCTAGAAAGGTGAGAACCTAGGAAAAACTCCCTAGAAGGCAGGAACCTAGGAAAAACTCCCTAGAAGGCAGGAACCTAGGAAAAACTCCCTCGAAGGCAGGAACCTAGGAAAAACTCCCTAGAAGGCAGGAACCTAGAAAAAACTCCCTAGAAGGCAGGAACCTAGGAAAAACTCCCTAGAAGGCAGGAACCTAGGAAAAACTCCCTAGAATGGCTGAAAGGACCGAGTGGAACCATTTCATTCTAACTTTGGAGAAAATACATTATAGCGTGTGAGGAACTTTGGGAAACGATATTTAGTTTATACTAATCCAATTGCTCAGAAAATGAGATTTTGTTTAATAAGTAATATAAAAAATATATATAAAAACGGTAGGGGTCAAAATGACTGACACCGTTGATTTTTAAATACCTTTGAAATACTTCACCTTGCGAAGATACTGAGACTATTTCTAAAATAAATGTATGAGTTGGAGGGGGATCTTAGACTCCAACACAGTCCTTCCATATCCTTTATATTAGCTTATATTAGCTTAGCTTTCGAATAGGTTTCAAGGCCGTAGATTATTAACCATTTCTTTGTGGGTTTTGCTGTGTGTTTGGGTATTGACTTGCTGAAAGATGCACTTACGGCCATGTTTCAGCCTCCTGGCAGAGGCAACCAAATGTTTGGCTAAAATGTCCTGGTACCGGGTAACGCTCGTGATGTCATTGACCTAAACAGAACCAGCGGAAACAAAATAGGATCGGACCTTTTAAAAAAAAACGTTTTTGCCTAAAATGAAATACCCAAATTCAATTGCCTCCAGCTCAGGACCTGAGGATATGCATATTCTTGATACCATTTGAAAAGGATATACTTTGAAGTTTGTGGTATTGTGAAAGTAATATAACACATTAGATCTGGTAAAAGATAATACAAAGAAAGAAAACATGATTTTATTTTAATCCATTATCTTTGAAATGCAAGAGAAAGTCCACAATGTATTATTGCAATTTAGATTTTGGCCACTAGATGGTAGCAGCGTATATGGAAAGTTTTAGAGCATGGTATTCTTTCACTGTAAAAGCTGCTGTAAATCCGTATTTTTTTTAACAACTGCATTGTTGATTGGGGGCTTGTAAGTAAGCATTTCACTGTAAGGTGACTGTTGTATTCCAATACCTGTTGTATTCGGCGCACGTTTGGAAAATTCCAGGAATTTACATAATGACATGAAAATACACACACACACAAACACATACTACACACACTACACACACTACATTCACCTACACACATATAACATGCACGTACTTTCACATTAACCACACACGCTGCTGTTACTGTCTAACATCTATCCTTTACCCCTATCTACAGTATACTGCTGCTACTGTCTATTATCTATCCTTTACCCCTACCTACAGTATACTGCTGTTACTGTCTATTACCTATCCTTTACCCCTACCTACAGTATACTGCTGCTACTGTCTATTATCTATCCTGTACCCCTACCTACAGTATACTGCTGTTACTGTCTATTATCTATCCTTTACCCCTACCTACAGTATACTGCTGCTACTGTCTATTATCTATCCTTTACCCCTACCTACAGTATACTGCTGTTACTGTCTATTACCTATCCTTTACCCCTACCTACAGCATACTGCTGTTACTGTCTATTATCTATCCTTTACCCCTACCTACAGTATACTGCTGCTACTGTCTATTATCTATCCTTTACCCCTACCTACAGTATACTGCTGTTACTGTCTATTATCTATCCTTTACCCCTACCTACAGTATACTGCTGTTACTGTCTATTATCAATCCTTTACCCCTACCTACAGTATACTGCTGCTACTGTCTATTATCTATCCTTTACCCCTACCTACAGTATACTGCTGTTACTGTCTATTATCTATCCTTTACCCCTACCTACAGTATACTGCTGTTACTGTCTATTATCTATCCTTTACCCCTACCTACAGTATACTGCTGTTACTGTCTATTATCTATCCTTTACCCCTACCTACAGTATACTGCTGTTACTGTCTATTATCTATCCTGTACCCCTACCTACAGTATACTGCTGTTACTGTCTATTATCTATCCTTTACCCCTACCTACAGTATACTGCTGCTACTGTCTATTATCTATCCTTTACCCCTACCTACAGTATACTGCTGTTACTGTCTATTATCTATCCTTTACCCCTACCTACAGTATACTGCTGTTACTGTCTATTATCTATCCTTTACCACTACCTACAGTATACTGCTGTTACTGTCTATTATCTATCCTTTACCCCTACCTACAGTATACTGCTGCTACTGTCTATTATCTATCCTTTACCCCTACCTACAGTATACTGCTGTTACTGTCTACTATCTATCCTTTACCCCTACCTACAGTATACTGCTGTTACTGTCTATTATCTATCCTTTACCACTACCTACAGTATACTGCTGTTACTGTCTATTATCTATCCTTTACCCCTACCTACAGTATACTGCTGTTACTGTCTATTATCTATCCTTTACCCCTACCTACAGTATACTGCTGTTACTGTCTATTATCTATCCATTACACCCTACCTACAGTATACCTGTCCGTGATTAACTCCATTACCCCGTAGCTCTTCACATCCACATATTCCTCCTGTCATTATTTACATATTGTTTTATTTTCTCTCTCTCTCTCTGCATTGAAGGGCTGTTTGTTTACACCTGTTATTTACCAATCATGTGATTAATAACATTTGATTTGAAAACAATATAATTTCCCTATTTTTTTGGTGCATACAAATATAGCTAAGTACTTGAATTCTATAATTTATAGTAATCATTTTTGCTCATCATTCTCAAGGGTTTCAATCATTTCAGACCACACTGTCTATTAATAATAAATGATATATTGTCTAACACTCACTGGTCTGAGGTGAAGATATAGCCTAACACATGCCTGGAGCTACCGATGGCAATACCCTGGAACACAGCCAGCACTCCTGCAGCACAAACAACATATACAATTAGATTAATATTATTTACAACAATATATAAAACAATATACAGTATCCAGTCAAAGGTTTGGACACACAAGTTTTTTAATATTTATTTTTTTAACTATTTTCTACATTGTGGAATACTAATGAAGACATTAAATAACACATATAGAATCATTTAGTAACCAAAAAAAGTGTTAAACAAATAAAAAATATATTTTAGATTTTAGATTCTTCAAAGTATCCAGTCAAAGGTTTGGACACACAAGTTTTTAAATATTTTTTTTTTTTAACTATTTTGCCTTGATGACAGCTTTGCACACTCTTGGCATTCCTTCAACCAGCTTCATGAGGTAGTCACTTGGAATGCATTTCAATTAACCTGTCTGGGCTAGGGGGCAGTATTTTCACGGCCGGATAAAAAACGTACCCGATTTAAACTGGTTACTACTCTTGCCCAGAAACGAGAATATGCATATTATTAGTAGATTTGGATAGAAAACACTCTGAGGTTTCTAAAACTGTTTGAATGGTGTCTGTGAGTATAACAGAAATCATATGGCAGGCAAAAACCTGAGAAAATTCCAAGCAGGAAGTGGCCTGTCTGAGAATTTGTAGTTCTTCTTTTGATTCTCTATCGAAACTACTGTATCTGTGGGGTTATGTAGCAATTTCTAAGGCTTCCATTGGCTCTCTAAAGCCTTCAGAAAGCGGATTGAGGCGTCTCCTGTCTCTGGGCAGAGTATAGTAGCTCAGTTTGTCAGTGGTCTGCCTGGGGACAAAGAGGTTGGATATGCGCGTTCACGCGAGCACGCTGTTTTTTCTTTTCCTCTTTGAATGAATACACTATTGTCCGGTTGGAATATTATCGCTATTTTACGAGAAAAATACCATAAAAATTGATTTTAAACAGCGTTTGACATGCTTCTAAGTACGGTAATGGAACATTTTGAATTTTTTTGTCTCGAAATGCGCTCGAGCGTTACCCTTTGGATAGTGACCTGAACGCACGAACAAAACGGAGGTATTTGGACATAACTATGGATTATTTGGAACAAAAACAACATTTCTTGTGGAAGTAGCAGTCCTGGGAGTGCATTCTGACGAAGATCAGCAAAGGTAATACAATTTTCTAATACTAATTCTGAGTTTAGTGTGCTCGAACTTGGCGGGTGTCTGAATAGCTCACCGTGATGGCTCAGCTATGTACTCAGAATATTGCAAAATGTGCTTTCGCCAAAAAGCTATTTTAAAATCTGACATAGCGATTGCATAAAGGAGTTCTGTATCTATAATTCTTAAAATAATTGTTATGTATTTTGTCAACGTTTATGATGAGTAATTTAGTAAATTCACCGGCGGTTTCGGTGGGAATACATTTTCTGAACATCACACGCCAATGTAAAAAGCTGTTTTTTGATATAAATATGAACTTGATTGAACAAAACATGCATGTATTGCATAACATCATGCCCTCTGAGTGTCATCTGATGAAGATCATCAAAGGTTAGTGCTTCATTTAGCTGTGTTTTGGGTTTTTTGTGACATATATGCTTGCTTGGAAAATGGCTGTGTGATTATTTTTGGCTATGTACTCTCCTAACATAATCTAATGTTTTGCTTTCGCTGTAAAGCCTTTTTGAAATCGGACAATGTGGTTAGATTAACGAGAGTCTTATCTTTAAAATGGTGTAAAACAGTTGATTGTTTGAGAAAATTGAATTGTGGTATTTTAGCTGGTTTTGTATTTCGCTGTTGGCTGTATTTATTCTGAGCTGTGCTTCAATAGGTTGGTCGTAGATGGAAGACCGTGTTGCCCAACAGAGATCTCCCTTGTCCTTTGAAGAATATGTCTTGTGGTAGAACAGATTCTTTGTAGTACCGTCATCGTGTGGTAGAACAGATACTTTGTCCGTCCTTTCCTACCCCACGTTTACAGCTGCTGCTGCTAACTCAACGGCTAGGATGTAGGACTTCTTTTAGTGAATAAGAGTTCAAATTGTTGTATGTTTGAAAAATTGAAATGATTGCATTTTTGAGTTTTTTTGTATTTCGCGCCACGCTGTTCCACCGGCTATTGAATAGCCCATAGAGGTTAACAGGTGCTAAAAGTCAATATGTGCAATTTCTTTATTTCTTAATGCATTTGAGCCAATCAGTTGTGTTGTGACAAGGTAGAGGTGGTGTACAGAAGACAGCCCTATTTGATAAAAGACAAAGTCCATATTATGGCAAGAACAGCTCAAATAAGCAAAGAGAAACGACAGTCCATCATTACTTTAAGACATGAAGGTCAGTCAATACGAAAACTGTTTGTGCTGGGGACAATACAAGGCCACTTTAAAATGTGCAGTTTTGTCACACAAGACATTGCCACAGATGTCTCTAGATTTGAGGGAGTGTGTAATTGACATACTGACTGCAGGAATGTCCACCAGAGCTTTTGCCAGAGAATTTAATATTAATTTCTCTACCATAAGCCACTTCCAAAGTTGTTTTAGAGAAGTTGTTAGTACGTCCATGTTTCAGCGTGATAATGCACAGTCCCATGTCGCAAGGATCTGTACACAATTCCTGGAAGCTGAAAATGTCCCAGTTCTTCCATGGTCTGCATACTGAGCAGACATTTCACTCATTGAGCATGTTTGGGATGCTCTGGATCGACGTGTATACGACAGCGTGTTCCAGTTCCCGCCAATATTTGCTTCTAACAGTTACCAAGAATTAGAACAGGTCATGGTAGAAATAGTTTTAGTTACTCAGCTCCGTGACCCTGGAATTCTCTCCTGAACATTTATTAAATTTGATGATCTAGTCATGTTGGAGGAGTTTAAATACTTGATCGATGTGTATATAATAGAAGATGTCTTTAGTCATGACATTTGTGTTTTTTTTATGTAATATGTAATTGTTGTACTGTATGTGTGTCTAAAGTTTTGTTTAATCTTGTTAGTGTATGTAAATTGTTTTGTCTGAAACTTTGTTCCCCTTTGTTGCTTTTGGACCAGGTCTCTCTTGAAAAAGAGATGGTATCTCAATGAGAAAAACCTAAATAAATAAAGGTAATAAAAAAGTAATAATAATATCCAGCAACTTAACAATATAATGCTAAGCATGTTTTTACCTGAGAGCACCAGGGCTACTTTGCAGGTGAGTAGAGCCCTGGAAGTGTCTCCTGCTCCCAGAGCGTTCCCTACCCGCACACAGGCAGCGGCATGGACACCTAGAGGGAACTGGACAAGGACCCCACAGTTAGTTGTGGGGTGTAGTGAATGGGGGAGAAGGTGATCTTGGAGTTCAGAGTGATTAAGGGGTGAGGAGAGTTATGGGGAAGAGGTAACTAGGTAGGTGTGTGTTTCTCACCATGTAGGTAATGGCTCCTATCTCCAACAACACATGCTGTGCTGCAAGATCCACCTCTCCAAGCATACCTAGAGAGAGAGAGAGAGAGAGAGAGAGAGAGAGAGAGAGAGAGAGAGAGAGAGACAGAAAGAGAGAGAGAGAGAGAGAGACAGAGAGAGAGAGAGAAAAAGAGAGAGAGAGAGAGAGAGAGAGAGAGAGAGAGAGAGAGAGAAAAAATAGGGTTCTTCGCCTGTCCCCATTGGGAGAACCCTTGTTGCTTCCATGTAGAACCCTTTTGGACCCCATATAGAACCCTTTGTGGAAAGGGTTCAACATGGAACTCAAAAGGGTTCTACCTGGAACCAAAAAGGGTTCTCCCAATGGGGACAGGCGAAGAACCCTATTAATGCATACATTTCGTACATTTCATTTTTTGTACTGGCCCCCCGTGGGAATCAAACCCACAACCCTGGCGTTGCACACACCATGCTGGCATTGCAAACACCATGCTCTACCAACTGAGCCACAGGGAAGACCATTAACCCTGTAACCACACGGAATACGGAATTAACCCTGTATGAATGTATAAAAAATAGATGTTCTTATGGCCTCCTGGGTGGTGCAGTGGTCTAAGGCACTGCATCACAGTGCCACCAGAGATCCTAGGTTTGAGTCCAGGCTCTATCTCAGTGGTCTAAGGCACTGCATCACAGTGCTAGCTGTGCCACCAGAGATTCTGGGTTCGAGTCCAGGCTCTGTCGTAGCCGGCCGCGATCGGGAGACTCATGGGGCGGCGTACAATCGGCACAGCATCGTCCGGGTTAGGGGAGGGTTTGGCCGGCAGGGATATCCTAGCGACTCCTGCGGCGGGCCGGGCGTAGTGCACGCTGACACGGTCGACAGGTGTACGGTGTTTCCTCCGACACATTGGGTGCGGCTGGCTTCCGGGTTGGATGTGTGAAGAAGCAGTGCAGCTTGGTTGGGGTCGTGTTTCAGAGGACGCACTGCTCTCGACCTTCGCCTCTCCCGATACCGTTGGTCGGATGGTTATGAATTCCTATTAAGTAAGTACAATTGTCGACACACACACACACACACACATACACACACACACTCAGACTGACCAGCGAGGAAGCCTCCTATCTCCCAGACCCACCACTCGAAGCAGACCATCAGGGTACTGGGGATGGCCAGCTGCATGTAGGAACCCCACTCCTGGAGAGCCTCACTGGACCAGCCTGGAGAAGCACCCACACATCAGTCATCGCAATTTAAAAATAAAAATTATAATAATATCTATAGACGTCAATAACCACATTTGGCCAGCAGAGGGAGTATGTGTCTGACCTGTCCATGTGTTCTTGTGGAGTCCTCTCCAACAGATATACAAGTAGAGGAGCAGACAGATGGTGATCTGAGACAGGCTGTTCGCTATAGCAGAGCCTCTACACAACACAACAACACAGACACAGGATCAATAAACACACACACACACACAGAAATTATACATAACAACACATTTACAGTAATTGAGAGGAGGAAGGGTATGAAGAGAGAAGGAGGAAGGGGTGGAAGAGAAGGAGGAGGGGAGGAAGAGCAGGAGGAGGGGAGAGAAGGAGGAGAGGAGAGAAGGAGGAAGGGGAGGAAGAAAAGAAGGAGGGGAGAGAAGGAGGAGGGGAGAGAAGGAGGAGAGGAGGAAGAGCAGGAGGAGGGGAGAGAAGGAGGAAGGGGTGGAAGAGAAGGAGGAGAGGAGGAAGAGAAGAAGGAGGGGAGAGAAGGGGGAAGGAAGAGAAGGGGAGAGAAGGTGGAAGGGGAGAGGAGGAGGAGGAGAGAGAAGGGGGAGGGGAGAGAAGGGGGAGGGGAGAGAAGGGGGAGGGGAGAGAAGGGGAGAGAAGGAGGAGAGAACAGGGAGGGGAGAGAAGGAGGAGGAGAGGAGGAAGAGAAGGAGGAGGGGGAAAAGAGAAGGAGGAGGAGGGAAGAAGAGGAAAGGAGCAGGAGAGGAAGAAGAAGAGGATAGGAGCAGGAGAGGAGAGGAAGAAGTGGATAGGAGCAGGAGAGGAAGAAGAGGATAGGAGCAGGAAGAGAAGGAGAGGAAGAAGAGGATAGGAGAAGAGGATAGGAGCAGGAGAGGAAGAAGAGGATAGGAGCAGGAGAGGAAGAAGAGGATAGGAGCAGGAGAGGAAGAAGAGGATAGGAGAAGAGGATAGGAGCAGGAGAGGAAGAAGAGGATAGGAGCAGGAGAGGAAGAAGAGGATAGGAGCAGGAGAGGAAGAAGAGGATAGGAGCAGGAGAGGAAGAAGAGGGTAGGAGCAGGAGAGGAAGAAGAGGATAGGAGAAGAGGATAGGAGCAGGAGAGGAAGAAGCGGATAGGAGAAGGACAGGAGATTAGGATAGGAGCAGGAGAGGAAGAAGAGGATAGAAGAAGGAGAGGAAGCTAGGGCAGTACATGACTCCCATCTCCAGGCTGATGATCAGGATGTAGTTCACAGCCAGGTTAATGAGGTTAGCTGCTGCTGCTGTGTACATCTGAGGTAGGATGATCCCCTGGGAAAGACAGTTAAATCAAATCCATTTTTATTTGTTATATGCACCGAATTCAACAGCTGTAGAACTTAGAGTGAAATGCTTACTTACAAGCCCTTTTAACCAACAATGCAGTTTTAAGAAAAATAAGAGGGGACAATGCAAATAGTTCAGGTAGCCATTTGATTAGCTGTTCAGGAGTCTTATGGTTTGTGGGTAGAAGCTGTTAATAAGAAGCCTTTTTGTCCTAGACTTGGCGCTCCGGTACTGCTTGCCATGCGGTAGCAGAGAGAACAGTCTATGACTAGAGTGGCTGGAGTCTTTGACCATTTTTAGGGCCTTCCTCTGACACCGCCTGGTGTAGAGGTCTTAGATGTCAGGAAGCTTTGCCCCTTTGTACCCTCTGTAGTGCCTTGCAGTCGGAGACCAAGCAGTTTCCATACCAGGCAGTGATGCAACCAGTCAGGATGCTCTCGGTGGTGCAGCTGTAGAGCCTGAGGACCCATGCCAAATCTTTTCAGTCTCCTGAGGGGGAATAGGTTTTGTCGTTCCCTCTTCATGACTGTCTTGGGTGTGTTTGGACCATGATAGTTTGTTGGAACTTGAAGCTCTCAACCTGCTCTACTATGGGTGGGGACTGAGGAGGCCCCTGTGTTGAGGATCAGCATTTTACATTTACATTTAAGTCATTTAGCAGACGCTCTTATCCAGAGCGACTTACAAATTGGTGCATTCACCTAATGATATCCAGTGGCCCAACCACTTTACAATAGTGCATCTAAATCTTTTTAGGGGGGGGGGGGGAGGTTAGAAGGATTACTTTATCCTATCCCAGGTATTCCTTAAAGAGGTGGGGTTTCAGGTGTCTCCGGAAGGTGGTGATTGACTCCGCTGTCCTGGCATAGCAGATGTGTTGTTACCTACCCTTACCACCTGGGGGCAGCCCGTCAGGAAGTCCAGGATCCAGTTGCAGAGGGAAGTGTTTAGTCCCAGGGTCCTTAGCTTAGTGATGAGCTTTGAGTGCAGTATGGTGTTGAACGCTGAGCTTTAGTCAATGAATAGCAAATTGGAGTGGGTCTAGGGTTTCTGGGATAATGGTGTTGATGTGAGCCATGACCAGCCTTTCAAAGCACTTCATGGCTACAGATGTGAGTGCTACGGGTCTGTAGTCATTTAGGCAGGTTACCTTAGTGTTCTTGGGCACAGGGACTATGGTGGTCTGCTTAAAACATGTTGGTATTACAGACTCAGTCAGGGAGACGTTGAAAATGTCAGTGAAGACACTTGCCAATTGGTCAGCACATGCCTGGAGTACATGTCCTGGTAATCTGTCTGGCCCCGCGGCCTTGTGAATGTTGACCTGTTTAAAGGTCTTACTGACATCAGCTACGGAGAGCGTGATCACACAGTCGTCCGGAACAGCTGATGCTCTCATGCATGCTTCAGTGTTGCTTGCCTCGAAGCGAGCATAGAAGTAATTTAGCTCATCTGGTAGGCTCGTGTAACTGGGCAGCTCGCGGCTGTGCTTCCCTTTGCAGTCTGTAATAGTTTGCAAGCCCTGCCACATCCGACGAGCGTCGGAGCCGGTGTAGTAGGATTCCATTTTATTCCTGTTTTGACACTTTGCCTGTTTAATTGTTCGTCGGAGGGCGTAGCGAGATTTCTTATAAGCGTCCGGGTTAGAGTCCCGCTTCTTGAAAGCTCTACCCTTTAACCTCTTGGGGCTAGGTGGGACGCTAGCGTGCCACCCGTGGTGCACTCCATCAACAGCAGGTGCATTTCAAGAGCGGCAAATTTGAATCCAAATAAATGTCAAAATTCAAATTTATCAAAAATACAACTATGTTACACCATTTGAAAGATAAACATCTCCTTAATCTAACCACGTTTTACGATTTCAAAAAGGTTTTACGGCGAAAGCATAAATTTAGAGTATGTTAGGACAGTACATTTACAAGAGTTGTGTGTAATGTTTTGTCAAGTCAAAGACAGGGTCACCAAAACCATAAAACCAGCTAAAATGATACACTAACCTTTTACAATCTCCATCAGATGACACTCCTAGGACATTATGTTAGACAATGCATGCATTTTTAGTTCTATCAAGTTGATATTTATATCCAAAAACAGCGTTTTACTATGGCATTGATGTTGAGGAAATCGTTTCCCTCCAATAACCGGCAGTCAAGTCAGCGTCACAAATTAAATAATTAAAATTAGAAAACATTGGTAAAATATTATATTGTCATTTAAAGAATTATAGATTTACATCTTTTGAACGCAATCAACTTGCCAGATTTAAAAATAACCTTACTGGGAAATCACACTTTGCAATAATCTGAGCACTGCGCCCAGAAAAATACGCGTTGCGATACAGACTAGACGTCATGTTGGGGAGATCTAAAATCGAAAATACTATGTAAATAATCCATTACCTTTGATTCTCTTCATCAGATGTCACTTCCAGGTATCACAGGTCCATAACGAATGTAGTTTTGTTCAAAAAAGCTCATCATTTATGTCCAAAAATCTCTGTCTCGTTAGCACATGATGTAAGCCAGCCGGACTT
>NC_138294.1:95021606-95056606 GCF_965601325.2 Salmo salar | reverse complement strand
TTCTTGTGGTTGGTCCACACGATGAACAGATATTCTGCCCCCTCCAGCCAGTGCCTCTGTTCCTCTAACGCCATCTTCACTGCGAGAAGCTCATGATTCCCCACATCGTAGTTATTTTCTGTGGCGTTGAGGCGGTGGGAGAAGAAGGCACAGGGATGTAGCTTGAGGTCCAGGGCAGAACGCTGGGACAAGACTGCCCCACTCCGACATCCAAAACATCGGCCTCCAGCACGAACTGACGGGAAGGGTCCGGATGAACCAAGATGGGAAGTGTGGTGAAGCGATGTTTGAGGTCCCGGAATGCCTGGTCAGCAGCTGGAGACCACGTGAGCGGAACCTTGGGTGAGGTGAGTGCGGACAGGGGGGAAGCCAGGGTGCTGTAACCCCAGATAAAGTGGTGATAGAAGTTGGCAAACCCCAGGAAGCATTGCAGGTGCACCCTGGAAGTAGGCTGGGGCCAATCCACCACCGCTCTCACCTTCCTGGGATCCATTTGCACACTCCCTGCGGCGATGATGAAACCCAGAAAAGGGATGGTGGAACAACAGAACTTGCACTTCTCTGCTTTTACAAACAGCTGGTTCTCCATGAGGTATTGGAGAACCTGTCGGATGAGGAGCACATGTTCTTTGGGTGGAACGGGAGAAGATGAGGATGTCATCTAGGTAGACAAAGACGAACCGATTCAACATGTTGCGGAAAACGTCATTGACCAGAGCCTGGAACACAGCAGGACCTGGAACACAGCAGGGTCATTGGGAGGCCAAAAGGCATGACCAGATAATTGTAGTGACCGCTGGCCATGTTGAAGGCGGTCATCCACTCGTCCCTTTCCCGTATCCACACCAGGTGGTAGGCGTTCTGTAGATCCACCTTAGAAAACACGGTGCGGCTCGAAGGAGCGGCTCGAAGGAGCGGCTCGAAGGAGCGGCTCGAAGGCCGAGTAGATGAGTGGTAGCGGTTCTTCACCATTATGTTGTTGAGACCCTGGTAGTCGATGCACGGCGGAAGAAGGACAACGAATGAATACTGCAGCTAAGGAGTCCCCAATGTAGTTCTCCATCGCCTTGGTCTCTGGTCCCGATAGAGAGTACAGTCGTCCCTGGGGCGGAGTCATGCTGGGGAGAAGGTCAATCCCGCAGTCATAAGGTCGGTGCGGCAAGAGCGAAGTGGCCCGGGCCTTACTGAACACCTGCCGGAAGTCCTGGTACTCCGCGGGAAGGGTGGAGAGGTCCGGGGCACCTTCCAAGCTCCCAGGAAGACGTCCCGGGGCAGGTTGTGCTGACTTCAGGCAGTGGGCGTGGCAGAACGGGCTCTGGCCCATGATGGCACCAGTAGACCAGTTAATGAGGGGTCACTGGAACCAGGAGAATCCCAATACCACGGGAATCTGAGGGGACTTGATGAGCAGGAACTGGATAGCCTCGCTGTGGTTCCCTGACACAGGTAGGTTGATGGGAGCGGTGTTGTGGGTGACTCGGCCTATAGAGCACCCGTCCAGCGCTCTAACGTCCATGGGAATGGAAAGGGACTGAGTGGGGATGTTCAGCTCGGATGCCAGGGTTGCATCCAAAAAGGTCTCGTTAGCCCCAAAGTGAATGAGAACCCGGAGAGATTTGGACTGGTCTCCCCACAGCAGAATGGCATGAAAAGGGGTGCGAGCAAGGGAAGGAGGAACGTTCTCCATATGGCCCAGCAGAGTCTCCCTACCAGTGAGCCTGGTCTATTAAACCCTCCTGCTGTGTTCCGGTCGAATTGGCCCGATTTACAAGTTTTCTCTCTGAAAATTCATTTAATCTGATTGTCATAAGGTTCCATGACTTTGTCCACACAGGGCATCTGAACACATCAAATACATTTTGATGATTTTCATTACATTTTGGGTGTTTTATTTAGCTTTTGTACACCTGTGGTGTTAACGGTTAAAATTGACCAGTCATTAGAAAGTAATGGGTGAGACTACAATTAGTGTATAAAATTGAGTTCAGGCACATGCCCATTCATCAGATGGACACACTTCCTCTCCCAGACACCCACATGCATGTGTGTTTGAGCACACACACACACACGCACGCACACACACACACACACACACACACACACACACACACACACACACACACACACACACACACACACACACACACACACACACACACACACACACACACACACACACACACACACACACACACACACATACCTCACTCCCCTCTTGGCTTCCATGGCAACCCCCACGGGAACCTTTCCCAATAGAATCTTTCCCCCACAGGAACCACACCTGTTGGCATTCTCACAAACAATTGCAACATTGTTTCAATTATATATAGAACTTTTCTCGCAGCTCTGGTATAAAAACCTTTTTTGAGGCCTTACTAACAATTCATTCTGTGGCAGCACAACGACTCAACAATATACTGTATTGGTGAGGAGGAGAGTCCTTGTTAACACCGCTCTAGGGGGTGTGGGACGCTACCGTCCCACCTGGCCAACATCCAGTGAAATTGCAGAGCGCCAAATTCAAAAACAGAAATACTCATTATAGAAATTCATGAAACATACAAGTGTTATACATCGGTTTAAAGATAAACTTCTTGTTAATCCAACCACGGTGTCAGATTTAAAAAAGACTTTACAGCGAAAGCAAACCATGCGATTATCTGAGAACAGCGCCCAGCAGACAAATCATTACAAACAGTTACCAGCCAAGTAGAGGAGTTACACAAGTCAGAAATAGTGATAAAATTAATCACTTACCTTTGATGAACTTCATATGGTTGCACTCACAAGACTCCCATTTACGCAATAAATGTTTGTTTTGTTCGATAAAGTCCCTCTTTATATCCAAAAAAAGTTTTGTTCAATAATCCACAGGCTCAAAGGCGGTCACAACAGACAGACAAAATATCCGAAAAGTATTCGTAAAGTTCATAGAAATATGTCAAACAATGTTTATAATCAATCCTCAGGTTGTTTTTAAGTCATAATAATCAATAATATTTCAACTGGACAAAAGCTTCGTCAATATAAAAGGAAAACAAGAAAGGCGTGCTCTCGGCCGTGCGCATGAAAAACCTCTGGGACACTGCAGTGTCCACTCATTCAGACTGGTCTTACTCCCTCATTTTTCAGAATACAAGCCTGAAACAATTTCTAAAGACTGTTGACATCTAGTGGAAGCCATAGGAAGTGCAATTTGAGTCCTAAGTCAATCGATACTGTAATGGCATTCAATAGAAAACTACAAAAATAAAATAATTCCACTTCCTGGATGGATTCTTCTCAGGTTTTTGCCTGCCATATCAGTTCTGTTATACTCACTGACATTATTTTATCAGTTTTGGAAACTTTAGAGTGTTTTCTATCCAAATATATCAATTATATGCATATCCTAGCTTTTGGGCCTGAGCAGCAGGCAGTTAACATTAGGCACGCTTTTCATCCGGAGGTGAAAATAGTGCCCTCTACGCTAATGAAATCAAACAAAGTAGTCTGAGATAAACAATATGTTTCATCTGTCTTCGGCAGCCTCGGGTTCTCTCGGCAACGAGACCTTCGGGAGCTTCCGGGAAGTCTCAGAGGCAAGGTGGGATCCCTGGGCGTGCGAGAGAAATCCAATTTCCTCTCCCTCTGTCGTTCACGTAATCGCCCATCGATACGGATGATGATCAGAGCGATGAGGGAATCGAGCTCCGTCGGTAACTCCCGGGCTGCAAGCTCGACCTCCTCCGAGACACCGTGCAGGAACATATTGAACATTGAGCCTCTTGATTCCAAGCACTCTCCTCTGCCAACGTGTAGAAATCCACCGCATAATCAGCTACACTGAGGGAGTCCTGCCGAAGATGGATTAGCTTCCGGATGGCCTCTCTACCGGAGAACGGGGCATCAAAAAACCTTCCTCACTTTTCCCACAAACCCCTCCAGACTAGCGCATATAGACAGCTGTTGTTCCCACACATCAGTGAGAGCTCTCCCCGGCCATCAGCGTGATGAGGGTAGGCAGAGTTCAATAATTCAGAGGTGGGGCAAAGGGACAGGTCGGCAGCCAGGCTCAGGGTCAGGCAGGCGGGCTCAGAGTCAGGACAGGCAAGGGTCAAAACCAGGAAGGCGAGAAAAAGAGAGACAGGGAACAGCAGGAGCTGAGAACAAAAAACGATGGTTGACTTGACAAAACAGGACGAACTGGCAACGGACAAACAGAGAACACAGGTATAAATACACAGGGGATAATGGGGAAGATGGGCGACGTCTGGAAGGGGGTGGAGATAATCACAAGGACAGGTGAAACAGATCAAGGTGTGACACTAAAGGAACAACATCGTTAAACAGTAAATAAAACACACTGAGTATAACAGGCCTTTCATCCACACAAACTATATACACCTCTCTGATACACACACACACACACACACACACACACACACACCTTGTGGGGACCAAATATTTGATTCCCATAAAAAATTATGGTTTCTCTAATCATAACCTTAACCCTAACCTTAACCCCTAACCTTAACCCCTAACCCTAACCTTAACCCCTAACCTTAACCCTAACCTTAACCCCTAACCCTAACCCTAACCTTAACCCCCTAACCCTAACCCTAACCTTAACCCCTAACCCCTAACCCTAACCTTAACCTTAACCCCTAACCCTAACCTTAACCCCTAACCTTAACCCCTAACCCTAACCCTAACCCCCTAACCCTAACCTTAACCCCTAACCCTAACCCCTAACCCTAACCCCTAACCTTAACCCCCTAACCCTAACCCTAACCCTAACCTTAACCCCCTAACCCTAACCTTAACCCCCTAACCCTAACCCTAACCCTAACCCTAACCCCTAACCCTAACCCCTAACCTTAACACCCTAACCCTAACCCTAACCCTAACCTTAACCCCCTAACCCTAACCTTAACCCCCTAACCCTAACCCTAACCCTAACCCTAACCCTAACCCCTAACCCTAACCTTAACCCCCTAACCCTAACCCTAACCCTAACCCCTAACCCTAACCCTAACCCCCTAACCCCTAACCCCTAACCTATAAACCTAAAATAGCCTTTTTCCTTGTGTGAAATGTCCCCACTTGTCAGAATTTTCCTTTTTTTTACTAACCTTGTGTGAACTTCTGGTCCTCTCAAGGATAGCAAAACACACACACACACACACACACACACACACACACACACACACACACACACACACACACACACACACACACACACCACACACACACACACACACACACACACACACACAGAGAGAGAGGTCCTACCAACCTGAGAGATGAGGGTATCACAGGCCAGAGCCAGTCCGTAGCCCGTAGAGGTAGTGGTCACATTGATCACCTGATAGGAAGAACAACAACAACTCTTATTATGAAGTCACAATATTATAGATAGTCTGTCTGTCTGTCTGTCTGTCTGTCTGTCTGTCTGTCTGTCTGTCTGTCTGTCTGTCTGTCTGTCTGTCTGTCTGTCTGCAACATGTTTTTTAATGTTATTTTTTTTAAAATCTTTATTTATATTTTAAAATAATTATAATTTCAATTTAAGTTCATGTCAGTCCAACATGCAACGTGTTTAAAGATCACACCAAATCCATCATGTGATTGGTTATACACGCCAGTCAGAGAACCAATCAGAGTAGGTAATTGTGGGTAATACCGCAGAGCCCAGTGCGTATCCCGCCAGCTCTGCGTTGCCAAGGTGACCACAGAATATGGTGATGACAAACGGGAGCAAGAAGTTCAGGATCCGAGACACCAGCTGTAAAAGATGCGCTCGCACGCACACACACACACACACGCACACGCACACGCACACGCACACACCACACGCACACACACACACACACACACACGCACGCACGCACACACACACCACACGCACACACACACGCACGCACGCACGCACGCACGCACGCACACAACACACACACGCACGCACGCACGCACGCACACACACACACCACACGCACACACACACACACACACACACACACACACACACACACACACACACACACACACACACACACACACACACACACACACACACACACATGCACCAACAGTGAGTTCTGTCCTGCAGCACCAACTGTATTCCATGTGAGGCCAACAGTCTATTCTCTGCCAAGACAAGTCGAAAACATGTTCTCATGGGAACACTTGGGGGATAAGTCTAAAATATGATATGACTGGTTTTATGAAGGGGCTATGACTGGTTTTATAAAGGTGCTATGACTGGTTTTATAAAGGTGCTATGACTGGTTTTATGAAGGGGCTATGACTGGTTTTATAAAGGTGCTATGACTGGTTTTATGAAGGGGCTATGACTGGTTTTATGAAGGTGCTATGAATGGTTTTATGAAGGGGCTATGACTGGTTTTATAAACAATGATATGACTGGTTTCATAACAATGATATGATTGGTTTTATAAAGGGGCTATGACTGGTGTTATAACAACGATATGAATGGTTTCATAACAATGATATGATTGGTTTTATGAAGGTGCTATGACTGGTTTTATGAAGGGGCTATGAATGGTTTTATAAAGGGACTGTTTTTTTAAAGGGGCCATGACTGGTTTTATGAAGGTCTTATGACTGGCTTTATGAAGGTGCTATGACTGGTTTTATGAAGGTGCTATGACTGGTTTTATGAAGGGGCTATGACCGGTTTTATAAAGGGGCTATGACTGGTTTTATAAAGGTCTTATGACTGGTTTTATGAAGGTGCTATGACTGGTTTTATAAAGGGGCTATGACTGGTTTTATAACAATGATATGACTGGTTTTATAAAGTTCTTATCACTGGTTTCATAACAATGATATGGCTGGTTTTGTAAAGGTCTTATGACTGGTTTTATAAAGGTCTTATGACTGGTTTTATAAAGGGGCTATGACTGGTTTTATAAAGGGGCTATGACTGGTTATATAAAGGTCTTATGACTGGTTTTATGAAGGTGCTATGACTGGTTTTATAAAGGGGCTATGACTGGTTTTATAACAATGATATGACTGGTTTTATAAAGTTCTTATCACTGGTTTCATAACAATGATATGGCTGGTTTTGTAAAGGTCTTATGACTGGTTTTATAAAGGGGCTATGACTGGTTTTATAAAGGTCTTATGACTGGTTTTATGAAGGTGCTATGACTGGTTTTATAAAGGTCTTATGACTGGTTTTATAAAGGGGCAATGAATGTCTTACTGATTTGATTCTGTGTTGAATCTATAAGTGACAGTGACTCCAGACATACATTACATAACCAACAGTATGTGGACTCCTGCTCATCGAACATCTCATTCCACAATCATGTCCATTAATATGGAGTTTGTCCCCCCTTTGCTGCTATAACAGCCTCCAATCTTCTGGGAAGGCTTTCCACTAGATATTGGAACATTGTTGCAGGGGACTTGCTTCCATTCAGCCATAAGAGCATTAGTGAGTTAGGCACTGATGTTGGGCGATTAGGCCCTGGCTCGCAGTCGGCGTTCCAATTCATCCCAAAGGTGGTCAATGTGGTTGAGGTCAGGGCTCTGTGCAGGCCAGTCAAGTTCTTCAATACCGATCTAGACAAACAATTTCTGTACGGACCTTGCTTTGTGCAGGGTGGCATTGTCCTTCTGAAACAGGAAAGGGCCTTCCCCAAACTGTTGCCACAAAGTTGGAAGCACAGAATCATCTAGAATGTGATTGTATAATGTAGCGTTAAGATTTCCCTTCTCTGGAACTAAAGAGCCCAAACCATGAAAAACAACTCCAGACCATTATTCCTCCTCCACCAAACTTTACAGTTGGCACTCTGCATTCGGGCAGGTAGCGTTCTCCTGGCATCCGCCAAACCCAGATTCATCCGTCGGACTGCCAGATGGTGAAGCGTGATTCATTACTCCAGAAAACGCATTTCCACTGCTCCACAGTCCAATGCTGGTGAGCTTTACACCACTGCAGCCGATGCTTGGTATTGCGCATGGTGATCTTAGGTTTGTGTGCGGCTGCTCTGCCGCGGAAACCCATTTCATGAAGCTCCCAACGAACAGTTCTTGTGCTGAAGTTGCTTCCAGAGTCAGTTTGGAACTCAGTAGAGTGTTGCAACTGAGGATAGAACATTTTTACTGACCTGTGACGGTGCCACGTTGAAAGTCACTATGCTCTTCAGAAAAGGCCATTCTACTGCCAATGTTTGTCTATGGAGATTGCATGGCTTTGTGCTCGATTTTATACACCTGTCAGCACCGGGTGTGGCTGAAATAGCCGATTCCACTGATTTGGGGACTAAATATTTCGGGGACTAAATAATTCGGAGTGTTCAGATACTGCTGGCCATGTAGTGTATCTATAATAACAGTCATTTACAATAACTCTAGTCGCTGGGAGGAAACTACGCTGAACATGCGTCTGCACGTGTGCACACACACACACACACACACACACACACACACACACACAGAGTTTGTGTCTCACCAGAGGTCCTGTGAGTCTCAGTACATGGTAGAGTTCCTCTCTGTAGGCCAGGGGTATCCAGCGTCGGACACACACACAGCGGAACAGTCTGGAACTGACCGCTGTCCCCGCCGGCTCTTCGCCTGTACCCTGCACCACCTTCGACAAGGCAACTACATCCCCAGCAACCAGGCCAGGCCCCGGCAACGAACCTACAAATTCTGCCTTCTCCATTCAGCCGAGAGAAAGAGACAGAGAGAGGGAGAGGGAGAGAGGGAGCATAAGAGAGGGAGAGAGAGAGAGAGAGAGAGAGAGAGAGAGAGAGAGAAAGGGGAAGCGAGAGGGGGACAGAAAGGGAGAGAGATTACGTGCCCTGTGAGGTAACGTAGCACAGTCAATCAGTCAGTTCACAGAGGCAGAGAAACACACACACACACACACACACACACACACACACACACACACACACACACACACACACACACACACACACACACACACACACACACACACACACACACACGTCCCTGTAACTGAATAAACAGCCAACTACCTCCCAGAGGAACACAGGGGGAAAGAGAAGAAAGGAGAGTGAAAGAGAGAGTGAGAGAGAGAGAGAGCCACAAACAGGCTCATGTTTTGTCGCTGTAAGTGGCCAAGTTAGGCTGAGGGTGTGTGTGTGTGGGTGTGTGTGTGTGTGTGTGTGTGTGTGTGTGTGTGTTACAGGACTCAGTAATCTGTTGAGGAATGCCTAAATGTACTCTCTGAGCCCTGATCTGAGTTGTGTGTTACAACATCTGATTAATGAATGACTGAGAATATGGCTGTAGCAGTGTTTGTGTGTGTGTGTGTGTGTGTGTGTGTGTGTGTGTGTGTGTGTGTGTGTGTGTGTGTGTGTGTGTGTGTGTGTGTGCGTGCGTGCGTGTGTGCGTGTGTGGTGCGTGTGTGTGTGTGTGTGTGTGTGTGTGTGTGTGTGTGTGTGTGTGTGTGTGTGTGTGGAGCCATTGACCCAGCCTCCTCTTAAATGCACTTTAACCTTTGATCTCACATGTTTTTATGTCAAATGGTTTTGTTATAGTTTAGACACACCTACTCATTCCAGGGTTTTTCTTTATTTGTACTATTTTCTACATTGTAGAGATCAATAGTGAAGACATCAACACATTATGAAATAACGTACTGTAGTGAACTCAAAAAAAAAGGGTTAAAACAAAATCAAAATATATTTTATGTTTGAGATTCTTCAAAGTAGCCAATAAGTCTGGCCGCACAACCGATTGGTCATGTGACTAAACTGAATTAAAAAGAAGAAGAAACTATACTAAGAATGATAGTAAAAAGCTTTGCATTCTGGGAATAAAGCCAACTCAGCTCCATCGTTCATTGAATCAGATGGCTCACTCATCACAAAACCCGTTGATAAGCTAACTACTTTAATGATTTCATTGGCAAGATAAGCAAACTTAGGCATGACAAGCCAGCAACAAACGTTGACACTATACATCCAAGTATATCGGACCAAATTATGAAAGACAACCACTGTTATCTTGAATTCCGTAAAGTGAGTGTGGAAGAGGTAAAACAATTATTGTTGTCTATCAACAATGACAAGGCACCGGGGTCTGACAACTTGAATGGAAAATTACTGAGGATAATAGCGGGTGATATTGCTACTGCTATATTTGTCATATTTTCAATTTAAGCCTACTAGAGAGCATGTGCCCTCAGGCCTGGAGGGAAGCAAAAGTCATTCCGCTACCTTAGGATAGTAAAGCCCCCTTTACTGGCTCAAATAGCCCAACAATCAGCCTGTTACCAACCCTTAGTCAACTTTTGAACGGTAAACATTGTGTTTGACCGGATACAATGCGGTTTTACAGTAAACAAATTGACAACAGACTTTCAGCAAGCTTATAGGGAAGGACATTCAACAAGCACAGCACTTACACAAATGACTGATGATTGGATGAGAGAAATTGATGATACACATAATGAGGGGGCTGTTTTGTTATACTTCAGTGCGGCTTTTGAAATTATTGATCATAGTCTGCTGCTGGAAAAATGTATATGTTATGTCTTTAACACCACCTGCTATAATGTGGATAAAGAGTTACCTGTCTAACAGAACACAGAGGGTGTTCTTTAATGGAAGCCTCTCCAACATAATCCAGGTAGAATCAGGAATTCCCCAGGGCAGCTGTTTAGGCCCCTTGCTTTTAAATTTTTTTACTAACGACATGCCCCTGACTTTGAGTAAGGCCAGTGTGTCTATGTATGTGGATGACTCAACACTATACATGTCAGCTACTACAACGACTGAAATGACTACAACACTTAACATCATAGTACCCTCCAAACTCGTCGTTAAGCTCGAGACCCTAATGCAAGCAGTAAAATGTAATTTAAAAAAAGATAAAAAAACACCTTATGGAACAGCAGGGATTGTGAAGCAACAAACATAGGGACAGACACATGCTACTACAGTGACTGAAATGACTACAACACTAAACAAAGAGCTGGAGTTAGTTTCAGAGTGGGTGGCAAGGAATAAGTTAATCCTAAATATTACAAAAACTGAAAGAATTGAATTTGGGACAAATCATTCACTAAACCCTAAACCTCAACTAAATCTTGTAATAAATAATGTGGAAATGAGCAAGTTGAGCTCGCTAAACTGCTTTTAGTAACCCTGGATTGTAAACTGTCATGGTCAAAACATATTGATACAAAGGTACATTTACATTTCCGTCATTTAGCAGACGCTCTTATCCAGAGCGACTTACAAATTGGTGCATTCACCTTATGATATTCAGTGGAAAAACCACTTTACAATAGTACATCTATATCTTTTTTGGGGGGGAGGGTAGGGGGGTTAGAAGGATTACTTTATACTCACTTTATCCTATCCAAGGTATTCCTTAAAGAGGTGGGGTTTCAGGTGTCTCCGGAAGGTGGTGATTGACTCCGCTGTCCTGGCGTCGTGAGGGAGCTTGTTCCACCATTGGGGTGCCAGAGCAGCGAACAGTTTTGACTGGGCTGAGCGGGAACTGTGCTTCCTCAGAGGTAGGGGGGCCAGCAGGCCAGAGGTGGATGAACGCAGTTCCCTTGTTTGGGTGTAGGGACTGATCAGAGCCTAAAGGTACGGAGGTGCCGTTCCCCTCACAGCTCCGTAGGCAAGCACCATGGTCTTGTAGCAGATGCGAGCTTCAACTGGAAGCCAGTGGAGTGTGCGGAGGAGCGGGGTGACGTGAGAGAACTTGGGAAGGTTGAACACCAGACGGGCTGCAGCGTTCTGGATGAGTTGTAGGGGTTTAATGGCACAGGCAGGGAGCCCAGCCAACAGCGAGTTGCAGTAATCCAGACGGGAGATGACAAGTGCCTGGATTAGGACCTGCGCCGCTTCCTGTGTAAGGCAGGGTCATACTCTGCGAATGTTGTAGAGCATGAACCTACAGGATCGGGTCACCGCCTTGATGTTAGCGGAGAACGACAGGGTGTTGTCCAGGATCACGCCAAGGCTCTTAGCACTCTGGGAGGAGGACACAATGGATTTGTCAACCGTGACGGCGAGATCATGGAACGGGCAGTCCTTCCCCGGGAGGAAGAGCAGCTCCGTCTTGTCGAGGTTCAGCTTGAGGTGGTGATCCGTCATCCACACTGATATGTCTGCCAGACATGCAGAGATGCGATTCGCCACCTGGTTATCAGAAGGGGGAAAGGAGAAGATTAATTGTGTGTCGTCTGCATAGCAATGATAGGAGAGACCATGTGAGGATATGACAGAGCCAAGTGACTTGGTGTATAGCGAGGATAGGAGAGGGCCTAGAACTGAGCCCTGGGGGACACCAGTGGTGAGAGAACGTGGTGCGGAGACAGATTCTCGCCACGCCACCTGGTAGGAGCGACCTGTCAGGTAGGACGCAATCCAAGAGTGAGCCACGCCGGAGATGCCCAACTCGGAGATGGTGGAGAGGAGGATCTGATGGTTCATAGTATCAAAGGCAGCAGATAGGTCTAGAAGAATGAGAGCAGAGGAGAGAGAGTTAGCTTTAGCAGTGCGGAGAGCCTCCGTGACACAGAGAAGAGCAGTCTCAGTTGAATGACCAGTCTTGAAACCTGACTGATTTGGATCAAGAAGGTAATTCTGAGAGAGATAGCAAGAGAGCTGGCCAAGGACGGCACGCTCAAGAGTTTTGGAGAGAAAAGAAAGAAGGGATACTGGTCTGTAGTTGTTGACATCGGAGGGATCGAGTGTAGGTTTTTTGAGAAGGGGTGCAACTCTCGCTCTCTTGAAGACGGAAGGGATGTAGCCAGCGGTCAAGGATGAGTTGATGAGCGAGGTGAGGTAAGGGAGAAGGTCTCCGGAAATGGTCTGGAGAAGAGAGGAGGGGATAGGGTCAAGCGGGCAGGTTGTTGGGCGGCCGGCCGTCACAAGTCGCAAGATTTCATCTGGAGAGAGAGGGGAGAAAGAGGTCAAAGCATAGGGTAGGGCAATGTGAGCAGGACCAGCGGTGTCGTTTGACTTAGCAAACGAGGATCGGATGTCGTCAACCTTCTTTCCAAAATGGTTGACGAAGTCATCCGCAGAGAGGGAGGAGGGGGGGGGGGGGGAGGAGGATTCAGGAGGGAGGAGAAGGTGGCAAAGAGCTTCCTAGGGTTAGAGGCAGATGCTTGGAATTTAGAGTGGTAGAAAGTGGCTTTAGCAGCAGAGACAGAGGAAGAAAATGTAGAGAGGAGGGAGTGAAAGGATGCCAGGTCCGCAGGGAGGCGAGTTTTCCTCCATTTCCGCTCGGCTGCCCGGAGCCCTGTTCTGTGAGCTCGCAATGAGTCGTCAAGCCATGGAGCAGGAGGGGAGGACCGAGCCGGCCGGGAGGATAGGGGACATAGAGAGTCATAGGATGCAGAAAGGGAGGAGAGGAGGGTTGAGGAGGCAGAATCAGGAGATTGGTTGGAGAAGGGTTGAGCAGAGGGAAGAGATGATAGGATGGAAGAGGAGAGAGTAGCTAAGATGGGGAGAAGTCTGTCCATAATAAAGCGCTGCTCTGCCTTCTTAACAGCACTATCAACAAGACAGGTCCTACAGACCCTAGTTTTGTCACACCTGGACTACTGTTCAGTCGTGTGGTCAGGTGTCACAAAAAAAGAACTGGCTCACAACAGGGCAGCACTGCTGGCCCTTGGATGTACACAGAGAGCTAATATTAATATTATGCATGTCAATCTTGCCTTGCTCAAAGTGGAGGGGAGATTGACTTCATCACTACTTGTATATATGAGATGTATTGACATGTTGAATGCACCGAGCTATCTGTCTAAATTACTGGCATACAGCTCAGACACCCATGCATACCCCACAAGACATGCCACTAGAGGTCTCTTCACAGTCCAGAACAGACTTTGGGAGGTGCACAGTACTACATAGAGCCATGACTACATGGAACTCTATTCTACATCAAGTAACTAATGCAAGCAGTAAAATTAGATTTAAAAAAAGATAAAAAACACCTTATGGAACAGCGGGGACTGTGAAGCAACAAACATTGGGACAGACACATGCAAACACGCAATAACATACGCACTATACACACACACGTACACATGGATTTTGTACTGTAGATAAGTGGTAGCGGTGGAGTAGTTTGCTGTGAAATCTGTGAATGTTTGCTGTGAAGTTTGCTGTGAAATCTGTGAATTTATTGCAATGTTTTTCAAATTGTATAAACTGCCTTAATTTTGCAGGACCCCAGGAAGAGTAGCTGCTGCCTTGGCAGGAACTAATGGGGATGAAACTGGTTCTCAAGCATTCCAAGTGAAGCTGGTTGAGAAAATGTGGATGAATTGTCTGAGTAGAGGGCGTTGAGTATTTCAGGTAAAATACCAACCAGATGTTTTTATTCCAGGGCAAATTATCTAGCAACAGAATGCTAGCTAGCTAAATTTCCATAAATGTTTAATGCTTTTTCGACCTGTCCCCAAATTAATATAGTTGGTTCATAGTTTGTTTTGATATTTCAACCTGCGTGTCCTGATCGCTTCTGGTCAGATCGCGGTCTGGTCAACAGGGCCACACCCCTAAACCTACAGTATTCCTGACACACCTATTCCTGCTACCGCCTACCGCCATTGCATTAGGTTTGTTAAATTAGAGCCCTGGCCTCCACCTGGAATGCTTTTCCAACAGTCTTGAAGGAGTTCCCACATATGCTGAGCACTTGTTGGCTGCTTTTCCTTCACCCTGCGGTCCAACTCATCCCAAACCATCTCAATTGGGTTGAGGTCGGATGATTGTAGAGGCCAGGTCATCTGATGAAGCACTCCATCACTCTACTTCTTGTTCAAATAGCCCTTACACAGCCTGGTTTAAAAACAAATGTTAGTACCACTAAGCGCAAACCAGATGGGATGGCGTATTGCTGCAGAATGCTGGTTAAGTGTGTCTTGAATTCTAAATAAATCAGTGACAGTGTCTTTTTTAAGCCCATAACCATGTGTGAGGTGCATACTTTTCCTTCAAAGTAGATTTGTTTAAGAAAGAAACACTGTGTAACCGTGATTTCTTCCGGGTAGGTATTCAGAAGTTTGGATGACTGAGGTACTCAAAGTAAACTCAGAAGCTAGGATATGCATATAACACTCTGAAGTTTCTAAAACTGTTAAAATATTGTCTGTATAATAGAACTGATTTGGCAGGCAAAACCCCAAGGACAATCCATCCAGGAATTTTTTGTTGTTGAGGTCATTGGACTTTTCAATGCTTTTCAATGCTTTTCTATGGGAAAGTCTAATAATTAGGACCCAGATTGCAGTTCCTATGGATTCCACTAGATGTCAACAGTCTTTAGAAATTGTTTCATGCTTGTTTTTTGAAAAATGAAGAAGTATACGTATTCTTTCGAAGTATACCTCAGAAGGACTCTATTTTTTTGGCGCGTGTGAATGAGTGTGCTCTCCTCATTCTTTTTCTCCGGTATTGAACACAGTATATTCCGTCTTAAATTTGATTGATTATTTACATACCTGAGGTTGGATTAGAAATGTTGTTTGAATTGGGGAACAGGTAGATTTCTGAATCAAACGCGGCAAATAAACTGACATTTTTGGGATATAAAGAAGGACTTTATCGAACAAAACAAACATTCATTGTGTAACTGGGACCCTTTGGATTTGGATTACAAAAATATGAAGATTTTTAAAGGTAAGTGATTTATTTTATCGCTATTTTTGAGTTTTGTGACACCTGTGCAGGTTATGAATTTATGTTAATGCGGGAAGTGGGTGGGGCGCTGTCCTCAGACGATCAAATGCTATGCTTTCGCCGTAAAGCCTTTTGTAAATCAGACAAAGCGGTTCGAATACCAAGATTCTAAGCTAAAGAATGGTTACTACTTTTGTATATTGAATTTCACGCTCTGCAATTTCACCGGATGTTGGCCAGGTGGGATGCTACCATCCCACATGCCCCAAAGAGGTTTTTACCCACTGCTGGTTAATAATGGCTGTGATGATAAACTGTTGTTACACGTATGTTTTCCAAAAACCTAGATTCAATCTGATCACGGGTTTGGACAATGCGCCATTCAAAAGTTATTTCCTTATTTTATTTTATTTCACCTTTATTTAACCAGGTAAGCTAGTTGAGAACAAGTTCTCATGTAAAACTGCGACCTGGCCAAGATAAAGCAAAGCAGTGCAACACAAACAACAACACAGAGTTACACATGGAATAAACAAACATACATTTAACAACACAATAGAAAAATTTATATATACAGTGTGTGCAAATGAGGTAAGATAAGGGAGGTAAGGCGAAATAAACAATTTAGCAATATAACACTGGAGTGATAGATGTGCAGATGATGATGTGCTAGTAGAGATACTGGGGTGCAACAGAGCAAAAATAAATAACAATATGGGGATGAGGTAGTTGGGTGGGCTATTTACCGATGGGCTATGTACAGGTGCAGTGATCTGTGAGCTGCTCTGAGAGCTGGTGCTTTAAGTTAGTGAGGGAGATATGAGTCTCCAGCTTCAGTGATTTTTGCAGTTTATTCCAGTCATTGGCAGCAGAGAACTGAAAGGAATGGCGGCCAAAAGAGGAATTGGCTTTGGGAGTGACCAGTGAAATATACCTGCTGTAGCGCATGCTACGGGTGGGTGCTGCTATGGTGACCAGTGAGCTGAGATAAGGCGGAGCTTTACCTAGCAAAGCCTTATAGATGACCTGGAGCCAGTGGGTTTGGTGACGAATATGAAGCGAGGACCAGCCAACGAGAGCATACAGGTTGCAGTGGTGGGTAGTATATGGGGCTTTGGTGACAAAACGGATGACACTGTGATAGACTGCATCCAATTTGCTGAGTAGAGTGTTGGAGGCTATTTTGGAAATGACATCGCCGAAGTCAAGGATCGGTAGGATAGTCAGTTTTACGAGGGTATGTTTGGCAGCGTGAGTTAAGGAGGCTTTGTTGCGAAATAGGAAGCCGATTCTAGATTTATCTTTGGATTGGAGATGCTTAATGTGAGTCTGGAAGGAGAGTTTACAGTCTAACCAGACACCTAGGTATTTGTAGTTGTCCACATATTCTAAGTCAGAACCGTCCAGAGTAGTGAAGAGCATGCATTTAGTTTTACTTGCATTTAAGAGCAGTTGGAGGCCACGGAAGGAGAGTTGTATGGCATTGAAGCTCGTCTGGAGGTTAGTTAACACAGTGTCCAAAGAAGGGCCAGATGTATACAGAATGGTGTTGTCTGCGTAGAGGTGAATCAGAGAATCACCAGCAGCAAGAGCGACATCATTGATGTATACAGGGAAAAAAGTCGGCCCGAGAATTGAACCCTGTGGCACCCCCATAGAGACTGCCAGAGGTCCGGACAACAGGCCCTCCGATTTGACACACTGAACTCTGTCTGAAAAGCAGTTGGTGAACCAGGCGAGGCAGTCATTTGAGAAACCAAGGCTGTTGAGTCTGCCGGTAAGAATGTTGTGATTGACAGAGTCGAAAGCCTTGGCCAGGTCGATGAATACGGCTGCACAGTACTGATGAAGCCAACATGTGCAGAGTTTACTGCAAATCTCCGACAACGCAGGAACACTACCTTTTAAAAGGTGCATTGCACACAGACAACAGATAGTACTGACCAAAGCTACCAGATGTGAACGACAGGTACACCGAACAGTAGAGTGTGTAGTCAATCAATCAGTAGAGTGTGCATTCAATCAATCTGTAGTGTGTAGTTAGTCAATCAGAAGTGTGAAGTGTAGCTCTCCCCAACACCTCAGCTGACGTGAAGTGTAGCTCTCATCAACATCAGCCAGTCTTAAATACCACTTGCACCAGCCACTCTTAAATATCACCTGTACCAGCAACTCCTAAACATCACCTGGGCCAGCCACTCCTAAATATAACCTGGGCCAGCCACTCCTAAATATAACCTGGGCCAGCCACTCTTAAATATCACCTGTACCAGCAACTCCTAAACATCACCTGGGCCAGCCACTCCTAAATATAACCTGGGCCAGCCACTCCTAAACATCACCTGGGCCAGCCACTCCTAAATATAACCTGGGCCAGCCACTCCTAAATATAACCTGGGCCAGCCACTCCTAAATATAACCTGGGCCAGCCACTCCTAAACATCACCTGGGCCAGCCACTCCTAAATATCACCTGGGCCAGCCAATCCTAAATATCACCTGGGCCAGCACAGCTGAAACAACTTCCCACTAACCAGATGGGTGTTAAGATTGCGCCGAAGAGGATGGCTTTCGTTTTACATGCCCGTAACCAATTGTGCTATTTTGTTAGTTTTTTTGTGTTGTTTGTAACTTATTTTGTAACTTATTTTGTATATAATGTTGCTGCTACCATCTCTTATGACTGAAAATAACTTCTGGACATCAGAACTGGGATTACTCACCAGAAACTGGAAGAAGCTTTTTCCATTAATGAGTCCGACAGATCGGGCTGATCCGACTCAGATCGGGCTGCCTTTTGAGAATCCGTAGGCGAGCGAGTAAACTCCCACTGTCATCAATTCCACAAGCTAACATGCAATTATTGGAAAACAAAATTGATGACCTACGATAACAATTATCCTACCAACGGGACATTATGAACTGTAATATCTTATGTTTCACCGAGTCTGAATGACGACACAGATAATATAGAGCTGGTGGGATTTTCCCTGCACCGGCAGAACAGAGATGCTAAATCTGGTAAGACGAGGGGTGGGGGGGGGGGTCTATTTGTCAATAACAGCTGGTGCGTGATGTCTAATATTAAAGAAGTCTCGAGGTATTGCTCACCTGAGGTAGAGTACCTCATGATAAGCTGTAGACCACACTATCTACCAAGAGAGTTCTCATCTATATTATTCGTAGCCGTCTATTTACCACCACAGACCGATGCTGCACTAAGACCGAACTCAACCAACTCTATCAGGCCATAAGCAAACAAGAAAATGCTCACCCAGAAGCGGCGCTCCTAGTGGCCGGGAACTTTAATGCAGGCAAACTTAAATCAGTTTTACCAAATTTCTAATATGCAACCAAAGGGAAAAAAACTCTAAACCACCTTTACTCCACACACAGAAACGCATACAAAGCTTTTTCCCGCCCTCCATTTGGCAAATCTGACCATACTTATATCCTCCTGATTCCTGCTTACAAGCAAAAACTAAAGCAGGAAGCACCAGTGACTCACCCAATACGGAAGTGGTCAGATGACGCGGATGCTACGCTCCAGGACTGTTTTGCTGCACAGACTGGAATATGTTACGGGATTCATCCAATGGCATTGAGGAGTACACCACCTCAGTCATCGGCTTCATCAACAAGTGCATCGACGACGTCATCCCCACACTGACCGTACATACATATCCCAACCAGATGCTATGGATTACAGGCAACATCCACATCGAGCTAAAGGCCAGAGCTGCCGCTTTCAAGGAGAGGGACACTAATCCAGACGCCTATAAGAAATCCTGCTATGCCCTCCGACGAACTATCAAACAGGCAAAGCGTCAAGATTGAATCCTATTTGGCAGGGCTTGAAAACTATTACGGACTAGAAAACGAAACCCAGACGTGAGCTTCCCAGTGACCCAAGCCTACCAGACGAGCTAAATGCCTTTTATGCTCGCTTCGAGACAAGCAACACTGAAGACTGCACAAGAGCACCAGCTGTTCTGGATGACTGTGTGATAACAGTCTCGATAGCCGATGTGAACAAAACCTTTAATAAACAGGTCAACATTCACAAAGCTGCTGGGCCAGACGGATTACCAGGACATGAACTCAAAGCATGCGCGCGGACCAACTGGCAAGTGTCTTCACTGACATTTTCAACCTCTCTCTGACCGAGTCTGTAATACCTACATGTTTCAAGCAGATCACCATAGTCCCTGAGTCCAAAGATGTGAAGGTAACCTGCTTATATGATTACCGCCCCGTGGCACTCACGTCAGTAGCCATGAAGTGCTTTGAAAGGCTGGTCATGGCTCACATCAACAGCATCCTCCCGGACACCCTAGACCCACTCCAATTCACATACCGCCCCAACAGATCCACAGATGACGCAATCTCAATCGCACTCCACACTGCCCTTTCCCATCTGGACAAAAGGAACACCTATATGAGAATGCTGTTCATTGACTACAGCTCAGCGTTCAACACCATAGTGCCTACGAAGCTCATCACTAAGCCAAGGACCCTGGGACTAAACACCTCCCTCTACAACTGGATCCTGGACTTCCTGTAGGGCCTGCCCCATGGGGGGCGGTTCCTCCTGCAGGCAGAGGAGGGTCGTTAGTGGTTGGAGTTGGTGTGATTGGAGCCACCTGGGCTCAGGGTATTTAAACTGCCCCACTAACCTCTCTCTGGTTTCGCTTGCTCTCTCTCTCCCTGCTCCTCCAGGTATGATCCTGTTTTGTTTGTTCCTTTGTTGGTTTAGTTAGTTTCCACTCAGTCATGTTTACACACATATTCATGCACCCTACATACACCCTACATTATGACATTTCCACACCTCATTCCTTTTTCTTTGTTTAGAATTAATAGTTTTGTTTTATAATAAAGAACTTTTTGAATTGGCCTATACCGGTTGTTGATGTCCCCTCATTTTTGCCACAGGCTATGAGCCGGCCTGTGACAGTAACGGTAGGCAACAACACGTCTGCCACGCTGATCCTCAACACCGGGGCCCCTCAGGGATGTGTACTTAGTCCCCTCCTGTACTCCATGTTCACCCACGACTGCGTGGCCAAACACGACTCCAACACCCTTATTGAGATTGCTGATGACACAAATGTGGTAGGCCTGATCACCAACAACGATGAGACGGCATATAGGTCAGAGAACTGGCAGTGTGGTGCCAGAACAACACCCTCTCCCTCAATGTGAGCAAGACAAAGGAGCTGATCGTGGACTACAGGAAAAGGCGGGCCGAACAGGCCCCCACAAACATCAACAGGGCTGTGATGGAGAGGGTCGAGAGTTTCAAGTTCCTTGGTGTCCACATCTCCAATGATCTATCATGGTCCAAACACACCAAGACAGTCGTGAAGAGGGCACGACAAAACCTTTTCCCCCTCAGGAGACTGAAAAGATTTGGCATGGGTCCTCAGATCCTTAAAAAGTTCTACAGCTTCACCGCCTGGTATGCCAGCATCCTGACTGGTTGCATCACCGCCTGGTATGGCTACTGCTCGGCCTACAGAGGTCAGTGCGTGCGGCCCATCACATCACTGGGGCCAAGCTTCCTGCCATCCAGGACCTATATCATAGGTGGTGTCAGAGGAAAGCCCATAAAATTGTCAGACTCCAGTCACCCAAGTCATAGACTATTTTCTCTGCTACCGTACAGCAATCGGTACCGGAGCACTAAGTCTAGAACCAAAAGGCTCCTCAACAGCTTCTACCCCCAAACTACATGTACAAATTACCGCTATCCTGTATCCCCGCACACTGACTCGGTACCGGAACCCCTTGTTTATAGCCTCCACACTGACTCGGTACCGGTACCCCCTGTTTATAGCCTCCACACTGACTCGGTACCGGTACCCCCTGTTTATAGCCTCCACACTGACTCGGTACCGGTACCCCCTGTATATAACCTCCACACTGACTCGGTACCGGTACCCCCTGTTTATAGCCTCGTCATTGTTATGTTATTGTGTTACTTTTTATTATTTTTTACTTTAATTTATTTGGTAAATATTTTCTTAGCTCTTCTTGAACTGAACTGTTGGTTAAGGGCTTGTAAGTCAGCATTTCACGGTAAGGTCTACACTTCTTGTATTCAGCGCATGTGACAAATA
Source organism: Salmo salar (assembly GCF_965601325.2). NCBI lineage: Eukaryota > Metazoa > Chordata > Actinopteri > Salmoniformes > Salmonidae > Salmo > Salmo salar. The sequence goes on along the minus strand of NC_138294.1, from coordinate 95,034,841 downwards.
ACGTTTGATTTGATTTGAGATGGCAACCAGCACAGGTGTAACACATACTGACTGACGTGGTGACACCAATCTGTGCGCCCTGCGTTCTAAAATGCCATACGCCCTTAAAGTCCAACCTTAAAACATAAATGGAAAAACCAAAAGCCTTTAACACCTTCCCTCTTAATAAAACAACAAATATATCCTGTATCCTTACCACCAACAGAAAACAACTTCCTGTATCCTCACCACCAACAGAAAACAACTTCCTGTATCCTCACCACCAACAGAAAACAACTTCCTGTATCCTCACCACCAACAGAAAACAACTTCCTGTATCCTTACCACCAACAGTAAACAACTTCCTGTATCCTCACCACCAACAGAAAACAACTTCCTGTATCCTCACCACCAACAGAAAACAAGTTCCTGTATCCTCACCACCAACAGAAAACAACTTCCTGTATCCTTTTTTTTTTTTTTTTTTTAAGTTTGCACAAATCTTTATTTAACTTGCTGTAAATAACAGTAACATGCAAAACATAAACATAACATAACATAACAGCCAGAGGGAATCCAAAGAAATTAGAGAAAAATAAAAAAAAACTATTATATCAAATCAAATACAGACATATATCGAATACATTTTTTTGACATATTGTTTTGTATACGTTTTAAAGATTCTACGTACTGTTCCAAATCAGATAAAAAAATTAAGAAAAGGGGCTTTTTCTTCATAAATTTTGATTTATGGAAAAAAGATTTTCCTAATAAAATAAAGAGATTTATGACATACTCACGTTCAATTGTGGAATCAGTGTAGTAAAATAATATGTCAAACTTAGTAATATCAATGGTTGTATGCAATTTGCGGCTAAGATATAGTTTTACATCAGTCCAAAACACTTCACTATATAAACAATTACAGAATAAGTGTTCAATAGATTCAGTTTCTAGTTCACAATAACTGCATTCACTGGTAACGTCAAATATATATTTAGAAATCAAGCTATTACACGGATAGCATCTATGGATTATCTTAAAGGAGATCTCCTTTACTTTATTGGTCACCATAAATCTGTGTGGAGTGAGCCAAGCACGGCGCCAGTTTACATCAAACGATGAAGCCCAACAAAATATCGCAGAGGGAATAGACTTCCTGTAGAAAATATCCCTTATTAAACGATTGTTGAATTTCGTATCTAGTAGACCAATGCCATTCACCTGAATATCGCTTACAATCGGAGATATTCCAAAATATGCATTATTCTGAAGTAAAGTTTTTATCCCACTAGGTATAGCTTTAATAACAGTGTCATATTCCTTGCTTGAAACCTCAAAGTTGTATATTTCCATAAATTCTCTCCGTGTAAATAGATTCCCACTGTTATTAACCAATTGGCTGACAAGAACAATGTTTTTCGAGAACCATTTATGGTTAAATAACATCTTATTTCTATGTAATATTGACCCATTGTTCCAAATAAAACATTTATGAGGTGAAAAGTTGTGTTTATACAACAAAGCCCAGCACATTAAAGCCTGCTTGTGAAAAACCGCCAGTTTCACAGGAATTTTACCCACAATATATGGACATTGTAGTAAAAAATTAAGCCCGCCGAACTTCTGAAAAACAAAATGAGGTATAATATTCCAGAAGCTATGAGGATTTTTTATGTACCTTTTAATCCAGTTGACCTTTGATATCTGATTGAAGAGAGTGAAATCTAAGACATTTAGACCGCCATCACAAACCCTGTTGGTGATAACATCTCTTTTTATCTTATGTGGCTTGTTTTTCCATATGAAGTTGTACAAAAGCCTATCTAAGGTACAGCAAGTGGATTTGGGAATGTCAATAGATGAAAAAAGATAGGATGCAAGAGATAGCCCCTCAGCTTTGGATAAAAGCACCCTTCCTTGAAGACTTAAATCCCTCCCTAACCATGAGGATAATTTTTTTTTGACAGATTCAGTTACAGGGTTCAAATTAAGATCATTCATAGCCTTAAGATTTTTGGTGATCTTTACACCGAGGTAGGTTACAGTATCTTTTTCAGAGATGTTACAATCTGCTGGGTTGACAGCTCCTTTCACAACAAACAACTCACATTTGGAAAGATTTAAAGTCAAGCCTGATATTTTGGAGAACTGCTTCACGATATCCAATGCTAATCTAGCTTGAGATACATTTTTCAAAAAAAGTGAGGTGTCATCCGCCAGTTGGGATATCTTGATCTCTCTGGACTGGAATGTAATGCCTTCAAATGGACTTTTATGAACTAATGAGCATAACATTTGAGAAACTAACAAAAATAAAAAAGGTGAAATTGGACAACCTTGTCGTATTCCTTTGTAAATGTTAAATCTTGAGGATGTTCCATGACAGAGTTTGATACAGCTATTGCCACCATTATACAGAGTTCTAATAGCATCAACAAAGAAACGACCAAATTTCAAATGCTTAAGACAATCAAAGATAAAATTGTGACTTACTGTATCAAATGCTTTCTGAAAATCCAGAAATAGGATAACAGGGAAGTCATCTAATAGATCACGATACTCAACCAAGTCTAATATCAGCCTCAGATTATTAGATATATGGCGCCCTTTCATAAACCCTGATTGACATTCATCAATCAGATCATTTAAGCAAGACTTTAACCTTTTTGCAAAGATTAAGGCTATAATTTTGTAGTCGTTATTTAGGAGTGTGATTGGACGCCAATTATCAATACTTAGGAGATCCTTGTGTGGTTTAGGTATAAGAGTAATAACCCCTTGCTTCAGAGAGGCAGGTAGTTCTCCCTTCTTTATAGCCTCCTTAAAGGTTTCAAGTAAAAAAGGTGCTATTTCTTCAAAGAAGGTTTTGTAAAATTCAGAGGTTAATCCATCACAACCTGGAGATTTGTTCTTTTTTAACTGAGCAACCCCGTACTGGATGTCCATAATGGATAAATCTTGGCAACAAGACTGATTGAGTTCTTCACTAATCGAATTAACATTCTCTATAGAATCAAGGAGATCCTTAGAGTCACTCAAATTGTTATCTAAGGAGTAAAGATTCTCATAAAATTTAGTGGTAAATTCTGATATCAACTCTCTATCCTCAGTGGTAACCCCATTAATTTTAAGTTTCCGAAGTGTGTTGAGTTCCCCTCTCCTCTTCTCCAAATTAAAAAAGTATCTACTGTTCTTTTCTCCTTTTTCAAGCCATTGTTTTCTAGATCTTATGAAAGCTCCTCTAGCCTTTTCCTCATACAATGTATCTAGTTGATTCTGTAAATCTTTCAATTTAGCTTTCTCATTAAGATCAAGATGCTCAATATCTGTGATATCGGCAATTGTCTTAGAGAGTTCAGCTACCTCACATCTCCTTCTTAAAGCAAGCCGTTTTCCATAAGTAATACAGGCTGAGCGGATTTTAAATTTCAGCAGTTCCCAATATTTCCCATATTCTGCATTAGATGTAGCTAAACTCCAGTAAACAGAAATTAGATTCTTAATCACATTTTTTAAATCATCATGCAATAACAATGAGTTATTTAGTTTCCAGTAACCACCAGAGTATTTCTTACCATCATTACTGCATATTCTTACAGTCAACCATATGACTTTATGATCCGTCAGGACTGCAGGCAGTATTTTCACCTCTACAGTGTTGGGCACAAGACTAGAGGTTATCACCCACAAATCAATTCTTGATTGTAAGGAACGATCTCTATTACTCCATGTGTATTGTATCTCTCCAGGGTTTTTTACTCTCCATATGTCAATTAAGTCCAGGCTTTGGCAGAAATTCACCAACTTGTTCACACCAATGTTAGGCCTATGAGGCAATCTATCAGTCTCATTAGAATAAACCATATTAAAATCTCCACCAACTATTATCTGACTGGATGGATATTTTCTCAGAAGATTTTTAAGAATTTCTTCAATTTCCTCTAGAAGTAAGTTATTTGGAGGACTAGAACAGTATCCATATACATTACACAACACAAATAATCTGTCCATCTGGTTGATGACCGCTACTAGCCAATGTCCATTGGAGTCCATTTGAGTAAACAAAAATGTCCCTTTGAAATTGTGTGCTAAAATTGCAACCCCAGCTGAATAATTTGTCCCGTGGGCCAAAAAAATGTCACTGCCCCACTGATTTTTCCAATAATTATAGTCCTCTTTGCATGAATGTGTTTCTTGAACGAATACAAGATCTGCGTTGCAGTCCTTACAAAACAAAACAAAAACTTTTCTCTTCAACATGTTACGTATCCCCCTGGCATTGATTGACATAAACTTCAAGTCCATATCTATAGAATAGAAAGAAAAATCCTATGCAATCTCAACTTTACCCTCTCTATAAAAAGTTGCTTCATATATGTATTAACAGAATTCTTAACTTGTAAAATAGTAACACCATGTTTCAAAAGTAGAACGTTCAGTTTGCAGTGGGGAAGGAACTACCTTGTAAACCTACCGACAGAACAAATCAAATCACCCCGGTCGTATTTCTTTACCGTTGGCGAAAAAAGCTCTGATTCCCCTGTAGTATCCACCGTTTCCTTGATTTCGGGCCTGTTGTACGAGAGGCCACAATTTTGCCTTTGCTGCCTTGTCTGCTGCAGTCAAGTCCTCACCGAATCTAAGTTTTCTTTCTTTCAGAAAGGCGCTTTCCTTTGCTTTCTTCCAAACTGAATCTCTCGCTGTGCGAAAAGCAAACTGGATGATGATCGATCGGCTGACGATGGCATCTTGTTTCTTCCCAATACGATGAGCGACATCCACAGCCATATCCATATATCCATCGGGAAAGTCCGGTGCCACACGGTTACAGATGTCTCTTACTAAGCGCTTCACATTCTCATCCTGGTTCTCGGGGACACCGTAAAGCCGTAGCCCCCACCTTCTCCGGTATCGCTCTGCTTCCGATAAGCGCTCTTGCATGTCTGCGATGGTCTTCTCCTGAGCAATGCATTTCTCAGACGTAGCAGTGTTTGCAAGTTTAAGCTCTTCGATACTCTTGTATGCATGATTCAGAGAGGTCTCGAGGTCAACTATTTTTGATGTGTTTTCGCGTATCATTTTCTCCAGACCGTCGGCTCTTTCGTTTATCTTTGCAGAGACAGCATCGATTATGTTGACCTGTAATTCGCGCAAAGACAATTCTTTCTGTGTCTTTTTGGGTGCAGGACTATTGACTGCATTTTCAGAATCAACCGAATGTCCAGAATCCTCCATTTCTTCTCCTGATGAGTCAGGTGGCGGTTTTTCTCAAACGTATGAGTGCTCAGCTAGCAACTGCCTTCTCCTCCCTTTGCTCTTTCGCACATTTTTTCCTTCCATTTCTCAAAGTTATGAATCAAATTATCGGTCAACTAAGTGTTGTTCTCTATTGTGTTTACTATAAGCCAAGTTCCGTTACATTTAAGTAAGTTTGAGAGGGATAAAAGTTAAGGTTACTCGGAGCAAGCTGAAATCTCGTCTACACTCACCGCCATCTTCCAGCGCCCCCTACTTCCTGTATCCTTACCACCAACAGAAAACAACTTCCTGTATTCTCACCACCAACAGAAAACAACTTCCTGTATCCTCACCACCAACAGAAAACAACTTCCTGTATCCTTACCACCAACAGAAAACAACTTCCTGTATCCTCACCACCAACAGAAAACAACTTCCTGTATCCTTATCACCAACAGAAAACAACTTCCTGTATCCTCACCACCAACAGAAAACAACTTCCTGTATCCTCACCACCAACAGAAAACAACTTCCTGTATCCTCACCACCAACAGAAAACAACTTCCTGTATCCTTACCACCAACAGAAAACAACTTCCTGTATCCTCACCACCAACAGAAAACAACTTCCTGTATCCTTACCACCAACAGAAAACAACTTCCTGTATCCTTACCACCAACAGAAAACAACTTCCTGTATCCTCACCACCAACAGAAAACAACTTCCTGTATCCTCACCACCAACAGAAAACAACTTCCTGTATCCTTACCACCAACAGAAAACAACTTCCTGTATCCTCACCACCAACAGAAAACAACTTCCTGTATCCTCACCACCAACAGAAAACAACTTCCTGTATCCTCACCACCAACAGAAAACAACTTCCTGTATTTTCACCACCAACAGAAAACAACTTCCTGTATCCTCACCACCAACAGAAAACAACTTCCTGTATCCTTACCACCAACAGAAAACAACTTCCTGTATCCTCACCACCAACAGAAAACAACTTCCTGTATCCTCACCACCAACAGAAAACAACTTCCTGTATCCTTACCACCAACAGTAAACAACTTCCTGTATCCTCACCACCAACAGAAAACAACTTCCTGTGTCCTCACCACCAACAGAAAACAACTTCCTGTATCCTCACCACCAACAGAAAACAACTTCCTGTATCCTCACCACCAACAGAAAACAACTTCCTGTATCCTCACCACCAACAGAAAACAACTTCCTGTATCCTTACCACCAACAGAAAACAACTTCCTGTATCCTCACCACCAACAGAAAACAACTTCCTGTATCTTCACCACCAACAGAAAACAACTTCCTGTATCCTTACCACCAACAGAAAACAACTTCCTGTATCCTCACCACCAACAGAAAACAACTTCCTGTATCCTTACCACCAACAGAAAACAACTTCCTGTATCCTCACCACCAACAGAAAACAACTTCCTGTATCCTCACCACCAACAGAAAACAACTTCCTGTATCCTTACCACCAACAGAAAACAACTTCCTGTATCCTCACCACCAACAGAAAACAACTTCCTGTATCCTTACCACCAACAGAAAACAACTTCCTGTATCCTCTACCACCAACAGAAAACAACTTCCTGTATCCTCACCACCAACAGAAAACAACTTCCTGTATCCTTACCACCAACAGAAAACAACTTCCTGTATCCTCACCACCAACAGAAAACAACTTCCTGTATCCTCACCACCAACAGAAAACAACTTCCTGTATCCTTACCACTTACAGTAAACAACTTCCTGTATCCTGAAAACAACTTCCTGTATCCTCACCACCAACAGAAAACAACTTCCTGTATCCTCACCACCAACAGAAAACAACTTCCTGTATCCTCACCACCAACAGAAAACAACTTCCTGTATCCTCACCACCAACAGAAAACAACTTCCTGTATCCTTACCACCAACAGAAAACAACTTCCTGTATCCTCACCACCAACAGAAAACAACTTCCTGTATTTTCACCACCAACAGAAAACAACTTCCTGTATCCTCACCACCAACAGAAAACAACTTCCTGTATCCTTACCACCAACAGAAAACAACTTCCTGTATCCTTACCACCAACAGAAAACAACTTCCTGTATCCTCACCACCAACAGAAAACAACTTCCTGTATCCTCACCACCAACAGAAAACAACTTCCTGTATCCTCACCACCAACAGAAAACAACTTCCTGTATCCTCACCACCAACAGAAAACAACTTCCTGTATCCTTACCACCAACAGAAAACAACTTCCTGTATCCTCACCACCAACAGAAAACAACTTCCTGTATCTTCACCACCAACAGAAAACAACTTCCTGTATCCTCACCACCAACAGAAAACAACTTCCTGTATCCTTACCACCAACAGAAAACAACTTCCTGTATCCTCACCACCAACAGAAAACAACTTCCTGTATCCTCACCACCAACAGAAAACAACTTCCTGTATCCTTACCACCAACAGAAAACAACTTCCTGTATCCTCACCACCAACAGAAAACAACTTCCTGTATTTTCACCACCAACAGAAAACAACTTCCTGTATCCTCACCACCAACAGAAAACAACTTCCTGTATCCTTACCACCAACAGAAAACAACTTCCTGTATCCTCACCACCAACAGAAAACAACTTCCTGTATCCTCACCACCAACAGAAAACAACTTCCTGTATCCTTACCACCAACAGTAAACAACTTCCTGTATCCTTACCACCAACAGAAAACAACTTCCTGTATCCTCACCACCAACAGAAAACAACTTCCTGTATCCTCACCACCAACAGAAAACAACTTCCTGTATCCTTACCACCAACAGAAAACAACTTCCTGTATCCTCACCACCAACAGAAAACAACTTCCTGTATCCTTACCACCAACAGAAAACAACTTCCTGTATCCTCACCACCAACAGAAAACAACTTCCTGTATTTTCACCACCAACAGAAAACAACTTCCTGTATCCTCACCACCAACAGAAAACAACTTCCTGTATCCTTACCACCAACAGAAAACAACTTCCTGTATCCTTACCACCAACAGAAAACAACTTCCTGTATCCTCACCACCAACAGAAAACAACTTCCTGTATCCTCACCACCAACAGAAAACAACTTCCTGTATCCTCACCACCAACAGAAAACAACTTCCTGTATCCTCACCACCAACAGAAAACAACTTCCTGTATCCTTACCACCAACAGAAAACAACTTCCTGTATCCTCACCACCAACAGAAAACAACTTCCTGTATCCTCACCACCAACAGAAAACAACTTCCTGTATCCTCACCACCAACAGAAAACAACTTCCTGTATCCTTACCACCAACAGAAAACAACTTCCTGTATCCTCACCACCAACAGAAAACAACTTCCTGTATCCTCACCACCAACAGAAAACAACTTCCTGTATCCTCACCACCAACAGAAAACAACTTCCTGTATCCTTACCACCAACAGAAAACAACTTCCTGTATCCTCACCACCAACAGAAAACAACTTCCTGTATCCTCACCACCAACAGAAAACAACTTCCTGTATCCTCACCACCAACAGAAAACAACTTCCTGTATCCTTACCACCAACAGAAAACAACTTCCTGTATCCTCACCACCAACAGAAAACAACTTCCTGTATCCTCACCACCAACAGAAAACAACTTCCTGTATCCTCACCACCAACAGAAAACAACTTCCTGTATCCTCACCACCAACAGAAAACAACTTCCTGTATCCTCACCACCAACAGAAAACAACTTCCTGTATCCTCACCACCAACAGAAAACAACTTCCTGTATCCTTACCACCAACAGAAAACAACTTCCTGTATCCTCACCACCAACAGAAAACAACTTCCTGTATCCTCACCACCAACAGAAAACAACTTCCTGTATCCTCACCACCAACAGAAAACAACTTCCTGTATCCTCACCACCAACAGAAAACAACTTCCTGTATCCTTACCACCAACAGAAAACAACTTCCTGTATCCTCACCACCAACAGAAAACAACTTCCTGTATCCTCACCACCAACAGAAAACAACTTCCTGTATCCTCACCACCAACAGAAAACAACTTCCTGTATCCTTACCACCAACAGAAAACAACTTCCTGTATCCTTACCACCAACAGAAAACAACTTCCTGTATCCTCACCACCAACAGAAAACAACTTCCTGTATCCTCACCACCAACAGAAAACAACTTCCTGTATCCTCACCACCAACAGAAAACAACTTCCTGTATCCTCACCACCAACAGAAAACAACTTCCTGTATCCTTACCACCAACAGAAAACAACTTCCTGTATCCTCACCACCAACAGAAAACAACTTCCTGTATTTTCACCACCAACAGAAAACAACTTCCTGTATCCTCACCACCAACAGAAAACAACTTCCTGTATCCTTACCACCAACAGAAAACAACTTCCTGTATCCTCACCACCAACAGAAAACAACTTCCTGTATCCTCACCACCAACAGAAAACAACTTCCTGTATCCTTACCACCAACAGTAAACAACTTCCTGTATCCTTACCACCAACAGAAAACAACTTCCTGTATCCTCACCACCAACAGAAAACAACTTCCTGTATCCTCACCACCAACAGAAAACAACTTCCTGTATCCTTACCACCAACAGAAAACAACTTCCTGTATCCTCACCACCAACAGAAAACAACTTCCTGTATCCTCACCACCAACAGAAAACAACTTCCTGTATCCTCACCACCAACAGAAAACAACTTCCTGTATCCTCACCACCAACAGAAAACAACTTCCTGTATCCTCACCACCAACAGAAAACAACTTCCTGTATCCTCACCACCAACAGAAAACAACTTCCTGTATCCTCACCACCAACAGAAAACAACTTCCTGTATCCTCACCACCAACAGAAAACAACTTCCTGTATCCTCACCACCAACAGAAAACAACTTCCTGTATCCTCACCACCAACAGAAAACAACTTCCTGTATCCTTACCACCAACAGAAAACAACTTCCTGTATCCTCACCACCAACAGAAAACAACTTCCTGTATCCTCACCACCAACAGAAAACAACTTCCTGTATCCTCACCACCAACAGAAAACAACTTCCTGTATCCTACCACCAACAGAAAACAACTTCCTGTATCCTACCACCAACAGAAAACAACTTCCTGTATCCTCACCACCAACAGAAAACAACTTCCTGTATCCTCACCACCAACAGAAAACAACTTCCTGTATCCTCACCACCAACAGAAAACAACTTCCTGTATCCTCACCACCAACAGAAAACAACTTCCTGTATCCTCACCACCAACAGAAAACAACTTCCTGTATCCTCACCACCAACAGAAAACAACTTCCTGTATCCTTACCACCAACAGAAAACAACTTCCTGTATCCTCACCACCAACAGAAAACAACTTCCTGTATCCTCACCACCAACAGAAAACAACTTCCTGTATCCTCACCACCAACAGAAAACAACTTCCTGTATCCTTACCACCAACAGAAAACAACTTCCTGTATCCTCACCACCAACAGAAAACAACTTCCTGTATCCTCACCACCAACAGAAAACAACTTCCTGTATCCTCACCACCAACAGAAAACAACTTCCTGTATCCTTACCACCAACAGAAAACAACTTCCTGTATCCTCACCACCAACAGAAAACAACTTCCTGTATCCTCACCACCAACAGAAAACAACTTCCTGTATCCTCACCACCAACAGAAAACAACTTCCTGTATCCTCACCACCAACAGAAAACAACTTCCTGTATCCTTACCACCAACAGAAAACAACTTCCTGTATCCTCACCACCAACAGAAAACAACTTCCTGTATCTTCACCACCAACAGAAAACAACTTCCTGTATCCTCACCACCAACAGAAAACAACTTCCTGTATCCTTACCACCAACAGAAAACAACTTCCTGTATCCTCACCACCAACAGAAAACAACTTCCTGTATCCTCACCACCAACAGAAAACAACTTCCTGTATCCTTACCACCAACAGTAAACAACTTCCTGTATCCTTACCACCAACAGAAAACAACTTCCTGTATCCTCACCACCAACAGAAAACAACTTCCTGTATCCTCACCACCAACAGAAAACAACTTCCTGTATCCTTACCACCAACAGAAAACAACTTCCTGTATCCTCACCACCAACAGAAAACAACTTCCTGTATCCTTACCACCAACAGAAAACAACTTCCTGTATCCTCACCACCAACAGAAAACAACTTCCTGTATCCTCACCACCAACAGAAAACAACTTCCTGTATCCTCACCACCAACAGAAAACAACTTCCTGTATCCTTACCACCAACAGAAAACAACTTCCTGTATCCTCACCACCAACAGAAAACAACTTCCTGTATCCTCACCACCAACAGAAAACAACTTCCTGTATCCTCACCACCAACAGAAAACAACTTCCTGTATCCTCACCACCAACAGAAAACAACTTCCTGTATCCTTACCACCAACAGAAAACAACTTCCTGTATCCTCACCACCAACAGAAAACAACTTCCTGTATCCTCACCACCAACAGAAAACAACTTCCTGTATCCTCACCACCAACAGAAAACAACTTCCTGTATCCTCACCACCAACAGAAAACAACTTCCTGTATCCTCACCACCAACAGAAAACAACTTCCTGTATCCTCACCACCAACAGAAAACAACTTCCTGTATCCTCACCACCAACAGAAAACAACTTCCTGTAATCCTCTCACCACCAACAGAAAACAACTTCCTGTATCCTCACCACCAACAGAAAACAACTTCCTGTATCCTCACCACCAACAGAAAACAACTTCCTGTATCCTCACCACCAACAGAAAACAACTTCCTGTATCCTCACCACCAACAGAAAACAACTTCCTGTATCCTCACCACCAACAGAAAACAACTTCCTGTATCCTCACCACCAACAGAAAACAACTTCCTGTATCCTTACCACCAACAGAAAACAACTTCCTGTATCCTCACCACCAACAGAAAACAACTTCCTGTATCCTCACCACCAACAGAAAACAACTTCCTGTATCCTCACCACCAACAGAAAACAACTTCCTGTATCCTCACCACCAACAGAAAACAACTTCCTGTATCCTTACCACCAACAGAAAACAACTTCCTGTATCCTCACCACCAACAGAAAACAACTTCCTGTATCCTTCACCACCAACAGAAAACAACTTCCTGTATCCTCACCACCAACAGAAAACAACTTCCTGTATCCTCACCACCAACAGAAAACAACTTCCTGTATCCTCACCACCAACAGAAAACAACTTCCTGTATCCTCACCACCAACAGAAAACAACTTCCTGTATCCTCACCACCAACAGAAAACAACTTCCTGTATCCTCACCACCAACAGAAAACAACTTCCTGTATCCTCACCACCAACAGAAAACAACTTCCTGTATCCTCACCACCAACAGAAAACAACTTCCTGTATCCTCACCACCAACAGAAAACAACTTCCTGTATCCTTACCACCAACAGAAAACAACTTCCTGTATCCTCACCACCAACAGAAAACAACTTCCTGTATCCTCACCACCAACAGAAAACAACTTCCTGTATCCTCACCACCAACAGAAAACAACTTCCTGTATCCTCACCATCAACAGAAAACAACTTCCTGTATCCTCACCACCAACAGAAAACAATTTCCTGTATCCTTACCACCAACAGAAAACAACTTCCTGTATCCTCACCACCAACAGAAAACAACTTCCTGTGTCCTCACCACCAACAGAAAACAACTTCCTGTATCCTCACCACCAACAGAAAACAACTTCCGGTATCCTTACCACCAACAGAAAACAACTTCCTGTATCCTTACCACCAACAGAAAACAACTTCCTGTATCCTCACCACCAACAGAAAACAACTTCCTGTATCCTTACCACCAACAGAAAACAACTTCCTGTATCCTCACCACCAACAGAAAACAACTTCCT